>NW_023270680.1:654526-698016 GCF_011800145.1 Mirounga leonina
TCGGAGCGCGACGGAGAGGGCGGCGCGGCCCCGGCGCGGCCCCGGCCCCGGCCCGGCCTTGCCCCCGCCCGGAGGGCCGCAGGTGGCGCGGGCCGCGGCCGAACCTGCGCCCCTCCCCGAGTGGAACGGCCCGCCCCCCCGGCCCCGGCGGCCTTGGTACGGGCCGGCGAGGAGGAAGCGTGGGAAGAGGACCCCGCGGAGCCCGAGCAGGGCTCGCGCGACGGCGGCCGGGGCGCCCCCCTCCGGCCGCGGCCCACCTTCCCGCCACGGCCGCCGGGCGGCCATTAGCGCAGGCGCGCCTTCCCGTCCTTGCCCGGCTCTCCCACCGCACCGCGCCCGTCCGCTCACCTTCCCCGCCACCCACGGCCGGCGCGTCCCCGCGGGCGTAACCTGCGCAGGTGTGGTCTCGGCCAGCCCGGGGGTGGGGCGAGAGGGGAGCGCCGCCGGGTGGGCGGGGCGACGCGCCTGGGAGAGGGGCTGGGGGCCGCGGGACCCCGGAGAGGGAGATGGCACCGCACCCGGGGGTGGGGCGGGGTGGGGGGGGGATTGCCTTTTTTTTTTATTTTAGATTACACTGTGCATCCTCGTCCCCTATTTAAAAGAGAAAAAAAAAAAAATGTTCCGTGGGTTACACGTATTGTAGATGCACTTTGTAGCTATCAGTTTTACCCAGCCATGCAAGTCTTAATTTGCTTCCTTTCTTCACAGCTGATTCTCCGGTTTGGGTGAGCCACTGCCAAAAGCTCACACAAATCTCAGTCTGGCCCTGGCCACTCCTGTCACCCTGGATCTTGGGTATCTGAGACTCTCCTATCGACAGCTCACGTTGGCAGGCAGGGAGGCTGCCAGGGCTGCCTGAGAGAGCAGGGCCGCGGGAGAGGAGGCAGGCGCCCGACTCCCGAGGCCCTCCTGTGTGACAGCCAGTTTCTGCCCCATCTATGGCGTGCCCTTTACTCACAGCAGACTGCAGAGGCCTGACAGCGATAAGCTGATTAGGGCTGTAAAGCACCCCCCACCCACACCCACACACCCACCCCTTGAAAGGAAGCTAGTTTTGCCACTCTTTCAAGCCTGGCCTGGAAAAGGAAGTACTAAAATCTCCTTTGCATTTCCTTTTTGCTCTGTCATCTCAGTTGGGCCAAGCCCTGTCTTAAGCTTCTGCTTAAAAGGGGCGGGCGGGCGGGGGGGGGGGGGGGCAAGGAGAGGACAAAACTAATTTTGTAAGACCTTTGGTGGTAAAAAAACAAACAAAAAAACCCCAGCAAACCCTACAGCTATGTCTTCCTTAACAGCAAGAGCCTGAATGCTTGCCCTCTAAGTTCAGGAACAAGGCTACTATGCCTCTTTTCCCAGGCTACTCTTACTCAAGGTAGTACTGGAAGTTCCAGCCACCGCAGTAGGGCAATAAAGAGAAAGAAAAGGCATACAAATTGCAGAGGAAGAAATAAAATCATCCCTATGTGCAGATGACATGGTTGTCTTTGTAAAAAGTTCCAAGGAATCTACTGAAAAACAAAACAAAAACAAAAAAAACCCCAAACCAAACCAAAACCTAACAACCGCAACTAGAACTAGTGAGTTCAGCAAAGTCATAGGCTACAATGTCAACACACAAAAATCAATTGCATTTCTATATACTAACAATGACCATGTGTAAAGTGATACTAAAAACAATACATAATTTATAATCACTGCAAAGAAAATTAAATGTGCAGGTTTTCCCGTAAACATAAGCCTTCGTTTCCCTCCCAGTGCAGAAGGGATCCACACTTGAGAAACCATGTGCAAGATCTGTATGCTGAAAATTACAATATGTGATTGCAATGAAAGAAGACCTAAAGAAATGGAGAGACATCTCATGTTAATGTTTCGGAAGACCCAAATTAGTAAGGATGTCAGTTCTCCCCCGGACTGATCTCTACGTTTAATGCAATTCCTACCAAAATCCTAACAAGATTTTCTGTAGACAAGATGAGCTTATTCTGAAATTTATACAGAAAGGCATAGGCTGGAGAGTAGCTAAAACAATCTTGAAAATGAACGAAGGGGGAGTAATCAAGACATTGTGGTACTGGTAGGGGGACAGACACAATAATCAAAAGAAACAAATAGGGAATCTAGAAATAGACCCACAGAAGTATATGGAACTGTTGTTTGAGGAAGGTGCAAAAACAGTGGTGTTGGAGCAAAGCTTGATAGGCAAAAAAATAAACCTTCACATAAGCCTCACATCTTATACAAAAATGAGCTCAAGTTGGGTCATGGACTTGAAAATAAGATGTAAAACTATACAACTTGTAGAAAAAAAAATCTTTGGGATCTCCTAGGCAAAGAGTAAGACTTGGTATCAAGAGCATGATCCATAAAAGGTAAAATGAACAAATTGGACCTCATTAAAATTAGAAATGTTTGCTCTGTGGCAGACCCTGTTAAGAAGATGAAAGGACAAGAGACAGAGTGGGAGAAAATACCTGTAAAACCACACAGCCAACAAATGACTAGCGTCGGGTATATGTCAAGACCTTTCAAAACTCAATAATAGAAAAATAAAAGTCAGAATTCAGAATATGGGCAAAAGATATGAAGAGACACTTCACTGAAAAAGATGAATGGCAGTAAGCACATGAAAAGATGTTCAACAACATCAGCCATTAGGGAAATACAGATTAAAACCACAGTAAGCTGTGACCACACACCTATTAGAATGGCCAAAATAAAAACAATGAGCAACACCAAATGCTGGTGAGGATGACGAGAAACAGGATCCCTTCTGCATCGCTGTGGGGACGGGAAGTCGCACCACAGCTCTGGAAAACAACCTGGTAGTTTTTTATGAAACCACACATACAGTTGCCATATGACACATCATTTGCCACCTTGGGCATTTATTCCGGGGAAACGAAGGCTTATGTTTACGGGAAAACCTGTATACCATGTTTCATTTGCAATAGCCCAAACTGGAAATACCAGATGTCGTTCAGCGGGCAAATGGTTAAACAAACTACGTTACATCCCAACCATGGAATAGTCCTCAGCAACAAAAAGGAATGAACTATTGATACATACAACTACTTGCATGAATGTCCAAGGAATTAGGCTGAATGAAAAGCCAATCCCCAAAAGGTACATACTGTGTTATTCCATTTATATAGCATTCTTGAAATGACAAGATTATAGAAGTGGAGAACAGATCAGTGGGTGCAGGGGTTGGGGGGGGGGGATTGGGGACAGAGGGACCTGTGGCTATAAAAGGCAGCATGAGGGATCCTTGTGGTGATGGAACCATTCTGGATCTTCACTGAATCAATGTCACCATTCTGCTTGTGATGTACTACATTCTTTCTCCCACAAGTCAAGCCATGCTGATTTAATTGTGTGGAGAAAATAACCAATTGGGTTTTTTTTTTTTTTTTTTTAAAGATTACTTATTTATTTACTTGAGAGAGAGAGCACAAGTGGGTGGAGGGGCAGAGGGAGAGGGAGAAGCAGACTTCCTGCTGAGCAGGGAGCCCGATGCAGGGCTCAATCCCAGGACCCTGGGATCATGACCTGAGCCAAAGGCAGACACTTAACCGACGGAGCCACCTAGGCACTCCGATATTGGGTTAATTTAAAAAAAAAAATCTTTATTGAGGGGCGCCTGAGTGGTGTAGTCAGTTGAGCATCCAATTTGTTTAAGCTCAGGTCCTGATCTCAGGGTCCAGTGTGGAGTCTGCTTGAGATTCTCTCTCCCTCTCTCTCTGCCCCTCCTGCTCATACACTCTCTCTTTCAAATAAACAAATCTTTATTGAGATAGGATTCACGTACCATAAAATACGTCTTCAGTATATTCATAGAGTTGTGCAACCACCTCTGTTTCCAACATTTCATCATCCCAAAGAGAAACCCTGTAACCTCTAGTGGTCACTGCCTATCACTCCCTTGACCCCTATTCCCAGCCCTAGGCAACCACTAACCTATTTTCTGTCTCTATAGATTTGCCTATTCTGGCCATTTCATAGAAATTTAATCATATAATATGTGGTCTTTTATCTCTAGCTCCTTTCACTCAGCATACTGTTTTCAAGGTTCATCCACTTTCTAACATGGATCAACACTTCCTTTCTTTTTATTGCTGAATAATATTCCATTGTATGCATATACCACATTTTGCTTATCCATTCATCAGTTGATGGGTATTTAGGTGTTCTTCCCGTTTTGACTATTGTGAATATTGCTGCTACAAACATTCAACTACAAGGATCTGTGCGGACATATGTTTTCATTTCTCTTGGGTATAGACCCAGGAATGGAATTTCTGGGTCATATGGTAACTCTATATTTAACATTTTGAGAAACTGCCAAACTGTTTTCCACAGAAGCTGCACCTTTTAAAATTTTCACTAGCAATGTGTGAGGGTTTCAATTTCTCCTGCACTGTAGTTTTGCAAGATGTTACCATTGGGGGAAACTAGGTGGAGGGCACTCATCTCTTACAACTAACTGTATGTGAATCTACAATGAGCTCAAAATAAAAAGCTTAATTAAAAAAAAAAAAGCACGGGGGTACATAGTGGAAGTGTCAATCAACCTCATTTTTGAAAAATCTATGTTTTAATTTCTTGTAGTAATTCTGGTATAATTGTAAAAACAAATCCCTAATTGGTGTTTATTGGGAGCACCATCAATTTCACCTATAATCCGGATGAGTTGGGGTTTTTTTGGGAGGCAGAAATGGGCCATAAACAGGAATATGTGTGTCTGGAGGCAGTGAGCGTGCAAACGTGGTCCTCAGACTAAAAAGTCCTGTACCCATTGCTGTGGAAGTTGGGAGAGAATGGAAATTAAAACAAATTACTCTGAGTTTCTCAGGCTTCACTCCACTTGATCATGGGTGTGCAGGAGAAGACAGAAATAAAAACGTTCCTGTATTATAGGTTAGCGAGGCAGAATTTTTTTCCGGAGCTTACTTTCACTTGGTGAGACATCTCAGGGATTAAACTGCTCTCTGTAATACACCAGGTCATTTTCAGGAATTTGAGGGTCTGCCGAGCGTTTCAGGCATGCATATACATGTCGACAGGGTCAAATGCGCGATGGATTAGTTAGCACAAATAATTTAAAGTTGGGGGCTGTCAGTTGCCCTGTCGTGGTGATATTTTAGGTGATGTTTTCTTAAAATCTCCACTGACTTATATGCCAGGCTCCATGTGAGCTATTTCAGGGAGACGGGGAAGCCAGGAAAGAGAAGGGTTTGGGCAACGTGCTGCATGCAGAGAAGGGGTTGCATGTGTGATGCCATCTCATCTCTCTTGAGAACTAAACTGGCAGATCATAGTCGAGAGGAGACGGGTTTTCCTAGCTGGGCCTCATGCAGATCGCAGTATTTCTACCCGTATTCTATAGGCTTCTGCAGCGGGTCTGGGTGGCCAACCTCCAGCGTGATGGGAGGGAGCAGGAGGCTGGAGTTGAACTTTATGGACAGGATGCCTGAAAACCATGGAGCCATTACCAGTATGACTTGCTGGTTGGTGAGAAATGCTAAATTATTAAGGTTCGTCTTACATAACTGTGCCTAGGTGTATTCTGAACGACCATCGGGCAGGAAAACCTATTCATGAAATGACTGCCAAAAAAGCTTTCCTTGAGGCACTGAGGTCGGATATGAGTTCACTTTACCTTTTATTTTATCTTAAATAGCTTCTGCAAGAAGTAAATCAACCTTAAATACTGGATAAGTAGCTCCTGAATAATTTAGCGTGTGGAAACCTGCAGCTCTGCCGTTCCCGCACCTCCCCACCCCTACCCCCACTGTCTTCTTTGAACAAAGGCGTCCTCTGTGTGGACGAGGAGGTAGGACGGGGCGCCCACCAGTGCCAGGACAGGAGCTGCCTGTTCTGCGACTTGCTCGGCTCTCGGACCAGCTTTGACTCTCCCTCCTCTGCGCGGACTACTTCCAAGCCTCAATCACAAGCTCCCAGCAAGCCTGAGCTCGGGACTTCTTCCTGGTGGTGTCCTGGAATTTTCTATGGACAACTCAAACTCATCCCTCGAAAGTAGCCCTGAGTCCTCTCCACCTGTCTTCCTGTCCTCAGAGGCCGCCCCCCTGGTCTCCATCTCTGCTGCAATGCTCAGCTGGGCTTCCCCTGTCTCATCTCATCTCGTGCTGGAGCCAGACTGACCTTTTAAACATACAGCCTTGTTCCTGTTACCCCCTGTTTAGAACTATTCAATGGCTCTAGGGACCTTCAGGGATGCCTTGTGAGCTCCTTAGCGCAGAGCAGGGGTCGGATCCTTTCATTTCTTCATCTTATCTTGCCAATTTTCTCTGCGTCCCCCGCGCTTAGGCTCAGAGCACTAAGGGTTTGATCATTCTGGCCTCCCTCCCTACTTCTGACACTTGGCTAGTTCTCCCCATTCCTTTAAGAGTGAGTCTTAAGGAGGAAGGCTCAGCCTCCACCAGGAAGCACTTCCTGATTCTTGACCTCTTCTACAGCTCACCTGGTTAACTGCTTCTCTTAACCCACCTATTTCTTTCTATGAGGACTTAACACAGGGTTGGGATTTACTTTGCTGTTTCCCCAAATCCCGTAATCTCTGAAGACTGATCATCTTTCTATCTCCTGTGCCTGGCACATAGTAGGCGTTCCAAAAATAATTGAGTGAAGTGAATTGTTCATTCTTAGCAAATCAGAAAACGTGGCAGGTAAACAATTGATTTTGACAGCATCCATGGGCTCAGAGATGATTTCATTCCATTTACTCATGTTTCTTCTGGACCTCATTCCTATTTACCAATGCTTATAGCTGCTTTCCCTTGAGCAATGGAACTGACATTTAGAAGAAAAAACAAAGTGCCTGTGCTAAGTAAGAAGGGGTGGCAGGAAACATTTTTATTTTAATAGACTCCCTCCGAGGATGAGACTTGTCCACAGCACTCCACATCCTGGTTTGGAAATCGGTGGGGAGCTCAGCCAGCTCTGGTCCCCACCCCATAGCTTTAATTTCTGTTAAGTGAAAACAATTGACTTTTTTAAAGTGGTGTAGAGATTTGATAAAAACGCAAAAACTTAAACTATTTGACAGTATAACTATTAATTCTTCTGATCAATTTCAATCAGTGTATTTGGAGAAAAGGTTTTATTCATTTGGATAGTTTTCCAAATAACAATTTCAGATGCTACCAAATAAACTTGGTTCCTTCCTAACATTTACGTATGATTGCCTTTAGAGAGCATCTATTCCACAATATTTTTTTCAGAGTGGTAACCAATTTTACAGTTAAAGTCTGCTGAAAATCTGTTTCAGACGATTAAATAAGAGATGAAGAAAATGAACTAAACAAACAAAAAAAGTCCCTTTTGCCTGGATTCTTTCTGTTAAACTATCTTCTAACTTCCAAAAAGTAGACAATGTTAAGATTTTGAAGACAGACATTGAGCAAATATTTAATATCTGCTGCATGCCAGGCACCATGGTAGGTGGGTCACTAAAATATCTGGTAAGATTAGAAATTCACATCAAAGAAGGAGGAACCCTACACATACATAGGGTTAGTCTGTAACTCTTCAAGTTCCACTTCTGTGGACCCAGGAGTCAGGGTCTGAAATATGTTTTTCTCTTGCTTTTAGACAAGTAGACCCAAATTTGGTTTTATTTTCCGCTAACCAAAATATTTTATTATTAGGTTTGTGTTTGACAGGATTTACTGGGAGCTAAATATATTCTATTCTCTTGATAATTCTTGTCATCCCATAATACTTTGCCAATAAAAAAATAAGTATTGCTCAATAAGTTCAATTAACCTTTCAATTTTTAATGCATCAAGCCATAAACTTTGTGCTGGGTTTCTGTTATAAAGCAACACAAAAGGGGGCTCCTGGCCGGCTCAGTCAGTGGAGCCTGGGACTCTTGATCTAGGGGTTGTGAGTTTGAGTCCCACGTGGGTGTGGAGATTACTTAAAAATAAAATCTTTAAAAAAAAATAAAGCAACACAAAAAATGATCTAAAGTCACAGGAAGGCTTTTTCACGGTTCTCTACTCTTTCCCTTACAACTGGCCTACTTGTTAGCCCTTTCCAGAACAGACCACTGATAATAGTTTTTGTCTTTTTAATCCCTTCATTTATAGAAACTCTGGCCAGAAATTGGTGAAAAGTTACAGAAATGATTAACAGACTACTTCCATTTTTTCTGCTCTGTTCTACATAAAGTGTTCAGAAGGAAGTCCAATAGTCAAGCTGAAATCAAAGGGGCCTGGTTAATGCTTCTGTTGCGTCTTCTGCCCTTGGCTCTGGGGAATTCAGTGATCTTTATTCACTGTTATTTATGGTGTTACATAGCTATCAGGAGGATTGATGTGAACGGGGTGGGGAGAGGGGGGACACAGAGCCGACCAGCTAAATGCAGATGCAGGATCTGCATACCGCAAACTGTAAATCAAAATTTTAAGAAAGATAGAGTCTCTTTCTTATTGATATAATTTACCTACAATAAACCGGATCCATTTCAAGTGCACAGTCTGATCAGCCAACATAAAACCACCACTACAATCAAGATACAAAATATTTTTATCACCCCGAACGTTTCCTCTTGCCCCTGTGTGGTTCATCCCTCCTTCCTTCTGCCGTTTCAGGGCCACCGGTGGTCTCGGTTTTGCTGCCATAGATATTTCCCAGAATTTTATATACATGGAAGCATTTGGTAAACACTTGTTTGCACCTGGATTACTTCACTTAGCATAAGGATTTTGAGATTCATTCACATGGTTGAGTATAACAGTCCTTTGTTCAGTTTGCTGCTGAGTAGTGTCCCCATTGCATGGATCCGCCATATTTTGCATTCACCTGTTGATGGAGCTTGGGATGTTTCCAATTTTTGACCATGGTGAATAAAGCTGCTATAAACAAACAGTCAAATCTTTGTGTGGACACAACTTCATTCCTCTTGGATAAATAGCAAAGGGTAGAACGTCTGGGTCATATGGGAGGTATACGTTTAACATGAGAAACAGCCAGTTTTGCATATTGGCTGGATCATTTTACCTTTCACCATATGAGAACTCCAGTTGTTGCATATCCTCATCAAAACTTGGTATGGTCCTTTTGTTTTTCTTTCTTTCTTTTTCTTTAGTTATTCTAGTGGGTGGGTAATGGTTTCTCCTTGTGGTTTTAATTTACATCTCCTTGAGGCCTGATGATATCTTTTTATGTGTTTATTGGACATTCATGTATCTTCTTTAGTGAAGTGACTGTACACATCTTTTGCCCACTTTTTGATCAGACTTCTTTTGTCCACGTTGAGTTATATGAATGTGGCAGGAGACTCTAAGATGGCCCCTGATGATCCCCACCTCCTGGGACTCATGTTCTTGTGTAATTCCTGCTCCCTGAATGTAAGTTAGATATAATGACTTGCTTCTGACCAACAGAACAAGCAAAGGTGATGGGATATTGCTTCCATGTTTAGGCTACATGAAACTGTGATTTCTGTCTTACTCTCAGACTCTGTCCCTCGCTGGCTTTGATGAAGCAAACTACCATGTTGGAAAGGCCCATGTGGCAAGTAACTGGGGTCTTCTCTCCAACAGTCTGCAAGGAACTGAATCTTGCCATCAACCACATGAGCTTGGAAATGGATCCTTCCCCAGTGGAGCCTTCAGGTCTGACCCTTTGTCGGATACATGTATTGTGAACATTTTATCCCATTCTGTGCTATGCTTTTTCACATTCCTAACCATGTCTTTCAGAGAGCAAAATTTTAAAATTTTAATAAGATCCAATTTATCCTTTTATGATTCATGCATTTTGCATCCTAAGAAATTTTTGCCCGCCCCCCACAAGACTGTGAAGATGTTCTTCAATATTTCCTTCTAGAATTCTTAAATTTTGACTTTTGTATTTAGGCCTCTGATCTATTTTGGTTTAATTTTTTTATTATGATGTGTGGTAAGAGCTTAGGTTCATTACCCCCCGCCCCATGCTGATATCTAGTTGTTCCATATTGTTTATTAAGAAGACTTTATGTTCCCCAATGAAAATAAAAGATAGCTTCAGCATTTATCTAAAATCAACCTACCATACATCGGGCATCTAAGTCCGGCCTCTCCATTCTGCTCAATGATGTATATCTATACTTTTGTCATGACCGCCCTTTCTTGATTATTGTAGCTCTGTGGTAAGACTTGAAATCACATAATGAGCATTCTCCAACTTTGTTCTTCGTTTAAAAAATCGCTTTGGCTCCTCTAAGTCCTCTGCATTTCCACATACACTTCAGAATAACAAGAAGCCTACTGAAATTTTGGTTGGGATTGCGTTTGATCTGTCAGTCAATTTGGCAAGAATTTACCTCTTAACAATGTCAGGCCTTCCAATTCAGGACCATGGTGGGTCCTTCTGTTCCTTTGTGTCTTTGATCTCTCTCAGTCATCTTTTGTGGGTTTCAGTGTAGAGGTCCTACATATCTTTTACTAAATTTATTCCTTAGTATCTTAGGGTTTTTTTTGATGCTTTTGGAAATGAACTTGTTTTTCAGATTTCATTTCCCAATTGTTTGCTGCTAGCATATCATAAAGATATCACTGATTTTTGTATATTAGCTTTGTACCCTGTGACCTTGATAAATTTACTTGTGAGTTCTAGTGGCTGTTTTGCTGGTTATTTAGGATTTTCCACGCAAGCAGTCATGTCATCTAGTGCCTCTTACCTTTAGTTCTTTACGCTGTAGTTCCGTGACATGGTATCATTCTATCTATTCTTTTTTTTTTTTTCATTCTATTTATTCTTATGTGTTTTGTGTGTTATACGTACATTCTGATTCTTAGCTCAATGTGTCATTTGATTTAGTCCTTGATTCAGAAGAGATAGTATTTCTCATACTCTGCAGCATGTTATATATGTAATTATGAATTATGTATGAATGTGATATAATTATGGATTACATAAATAAGAATACATGTGTGTATATGGGCATGCATATATACGCACATGTACCCCACTTTAGGCTCAGCTGCATACCCCGTATTAGCACTGTGTACCCCTCAGAGTGTGGCACATTGTGCTATGTTGTGCTGGATACTACTGACTGTCTACATAGCATCCATTCTTCTACCACCTTCTTTCCTAGAATAAGGCCCGAATTTTGTCACCGTATATACCCTTTCCTTACATGAGTCACGATGGTGACAGTCTTTCTTACTGTCCCGGAGTAAAAGGAAGGGCTTACGGCTGAAGAGAGCTGGTGCCCGCACGCAGGCATGCACAACCTCGCCCCACCGCAGCTTGCCACGGAGAGCACAGGACGCTGCCTGCTACTGAGGACCAGCCTTCAGCTGAAGCCAGTGCCGAGAAAGAGCTTGGGTCCTTGGTGATGTCACCGAGCAGACCTGTACCATTTCTGTTACTTTACAGCCAAAACATCCTACAAGATATTTGGGAATTATATTAGATCTAGGCCCTGCCCTCAGGAGGTGATACGCTAATTGGGCAGAGGTTTTAGCCTAATTATGAAAACTGTATTTCTGTCAAAAATTACAAAGGAGGGGTGCCTGGGCGGCTCAGTCCATTAAGTGTCCGACTCTTGATTTCCACTCAGGTCATGATCTCAGGGTCGTGAGACTGAGCCTCTCATTGGGATCTGTGCTCAGCGGGGAGTCTGCTTGAGATTCTCTCTCTCCCATTGCCTCTGCCCCCATCTGCCCCCTACCCCTGTTCTCTCTCTCTCTGCTGCTCCCCCATCTTGTGCACAAACTCTCTCTAAATAAATAAATAAATCTTAAAAAAAATGACAAAGCAGTTTAAGTAAAAAGAAAACACACACACACATACAAAAACAACCAACTCTAGCAACAGCATAGTGTATGCAAATGCTAAGGAACACTTTGAGAGGTAAGGCTTCCTTTAGGAGACGTATTGAGGCAGATTGGAAGGAAGTGAGGGGTGGGGGAGCACTTCAGGTGGTGGCCACAGCAGAGGAAAAGCTCTAAAGGTGAAGACACTGGCAGGACACAGCAGGTGAATGGCCTTTATCCGAGAGCGGAGTGTTCTTGTAGAGAAATTAGGGACAGATCAGTGGGGACCCCTGGGAGCCAAGGGGATAGAATTAGATTTCATGAGGTAGGACTCGAGGGGCGAATGTAATCTTCTCAGACTGTTTGGACAATATCAGAAGATCGTAATGCCGGTGTTGAGTGGAAAGGGATGGATATGGGAGAGCCTGGAACCAGCAAGAATGTTTACGATGTTTTTACAATGAATGTAAAAATCAAGCAAGCTACTCTGAGAAGTATTGCAGAGATTAAAAAAAAAGAGTTTGGACTTGATATTTCAGTGGATCAGGAAATAGAAGACACTAGGATATCGGGGAAATTGACAGGATGAGCTATTTGAGGTAAGAAGAAAGGAGAAATGCTGGGGTAAACCAGCAAAATTTCCAATGTTGATTGGCCGTCTAAGAAGTACCCTTGGTAGGTAACTAGGGTCGCAATGATTATGTGAGTGGAGTGGGCGGTGTATGCCGTGTTGGGTGAGAATAACAGGGCCTGGATTCATCAGTTCTGCTTCCCAAACTCCAGTCAGGTGCCATTTCATCATATTTCCACACAACCTGTACAATTATTCAAAATTGACTTTAAAAAAATTAGTCTTTAGGCAACAATTCCAGGAAATTGTAGGTATGGATGGTCTAGATATATTTTTTTCCGGATACACAAATATGTAGCTATTAAAATGTTCTTCCTTATATCACCTAAAATCATCTTGCATACCCTAGGGGTATTCATCCTACACTTTGGGAAAACTGCTCTAGGAGAATGAGAGAAGTCAGCACCGAGAGCCAGAACTCCAGGGTTGGCATCCACACGGGCAAAGGGGGATACTTTCAATGAGAAGACAGGGTCCTCTCAAGAAAGCAAGAAGAGAAGTCAAGAGACAGAAAGAGAAGAGACACGTTTGACAAGAAGCAGCTCCTTGTCACTCAGCACAAGCACATCTACTACAAGTGGAACATGAAAAACCAGCCTGTAAGAAACCAAGTCTAAACCAGTGGTTCAAAAGCTGCAGAGTGTGACCCACTCATGGGTAATGAAAGTAGTTTAATGGGTCAGGAGTGGCGTGGTTTAAAATGAAATATCATTGGGACGCCTGGGTGGCTTGGTTAAGCGTCTGCCTCCGGCTCAGCTCATGATCCCAGGGTCCTGGGATCGAGTCCCGCATCGGGCTCCCTGCTCAGCCGGAGGCCTGCTTCTCCCTCTGCCTACCACTACCCCTGCTTGTGCTTGTGCTCTCTCTCTCTCTGACAAATAAATAAATAAAATCTTAAAAAAATGAAATATCATAGACATATCAATTTGCATTGAGGGGGATCATTGTTTCAAGAAAGCTGTCTTAGTTATATGTACATGTGTGTGAGTCGTGGGTCAAGATTTTTTCTTACTGTAGTTTTTAGTCATAAAGTGGATAATAAAGGGAGACGGTGTATAACTCCTGAAGAACCCTGGGTTGGAAGATTTAGTCATACGTGTGGGACATGAGTCACAGGAAGTGTTGTTTGTCACTAAACATCATCAAGTTTCCCTTCAACACAGAGTAGCCGGTGTCTATAAGGACTAAGTTCGGCCTGAGGGAAAAATGATTTCAACTCATTCATTTTTTAAGGCACAATAGAGGGAAAATGAATCTGGACCAAACTCTTCAGACATGTCAGTTGGCACTTTTTAAAGGTATATTCAGGTATAGAGTCTACATATCTGGGAGAAAACCTGTGCACACGCGTGGACACACACACACACACAAATATGGGAGTGGCAAAGAATAAAGGCGACTTAGCATTTCTCCTTTTATCAAACATGAATAATTTTAAAGGAAAATGGTAATGGCTTATTATTTTCCTGCTGAAACGCGGGTGGTTAAGAACCCTTTCCCTCCAGGGAGTGGCTTGCGTGTTAAGATTAGGTCCAAATGGGGGACAAGGTTCTGGTCCTAAATCCTATGCAACTCCTCAGTCCCTGTCTCTGTCAGTGGAATTCTGAGAGATGTATGGGTCGCAGGAACACCTTGCAACAGCAGCGAAACACCTCTGAGTTATATGGTGGTTCTCAAAGCATGGTCAGAGGACTCCTGGGGTCCCTGCAACCTTTCCAGGGAGTCTAGGTCAAAACGTCTCATGAAAAACAAAAAAACAAAAAAACAAAACAAAACGTCTCATGATAACATGAAGGCGATATCTGCTGTTTCCCCACCACTGCCTGTGCCCCATCGAAGTCTGTGCCCTGGAAAACTCCAGAACCTCATCTCACACCGAGCTGGCGGCAAATAACACTAACCTTCCACTGCGCGGGAAATAAGCCAGTTTCACTTAAGAGCATCCTTGAGGGTGCAGTAAAATTTATTCATTTTAGGGGCGCCTGGGTGGCTCAGTCAGTTAAGGGTCCCACTCTTGATTTCAGCTCAGGTCATGATCTCAGGGTGGTGAGATCGAGCCCTGTGTCGGGCTCTGTGCTGGGCATGGAGCCTGCTTCAGATTCTCTCTCTCCTTCTCCCTGTGCCCCTCCCCACCCCACCTCTCTCCCTCTCTTGAAAAAAATTTTATTCATTTTATTAAATCTCAACCCTTTAGTACGTGTCATTTTAATATTCTGTGTGAAAAAACAAGAAGTACACAGAAAATACTCGTGTTTCAAGCTGCAATACGATGGTATTCTTGAAGAAAAACATGCGTGTGGTTGAGCTGCCTTTTAAATGAGACATTGAAAAACCAACAAACTGTAGTTTCTCAGACTTGGGTATTTGGCAGACATTTTTTCCAAAATGAACAAAGGGAGCCTGTCACTTCAAGGCAAACAACTGACCATATTTGTTGCCAACGATGCAATGTTTTCAAGCAGAAGTTAGAATTTTGGAAAAGCTGGGTCTGTCATAATGAGCTTGACAGCTTCCCAATACTTAGAGACTTCTCGGAAGGAGATGGGTGGTGTTATTAACAAAGGTGATTTTGCTTTTTTTTTTTTTTTAAAGGTTTTATTTATTTATTTGACAGAGAGAGACACAGCGAGAGAGAAGGAACACAAGCAGGGGGAGTGGGAGAGGGAGAAGCAGGCTTCCCGCTGAGCAGGGAGCCCGATGTGGGGCTCGATCCCAGGACCCTGGGATCATGACCTGAGCCGAAGGCAGACGCTTAACGACTGAGCCACCCAGGCGCCCCTGATTTTGCTTTTTGAATACTGTGTAATGAAATGGGTCAACATTTGGAAGATCTGCATTAGTCAGTGACCCAGTATTTTCCAAATGACCAATGCATGATATTACAAAATCATGCATGGGGTAAAGATCCACTCACAGTGCAGGAGAGATGGGTAGATTTTAATGTAATAGAATAGATCCTGTTATGTAGGCTGTGAAGATTTATTAATATGGCTTCAGATTCCACATTGCAACTAACGTTATAAGAAACTACTACTTGTCCAGAAGACTATCCACAATTTTCTAAGAGGCTATTAAAATACTCCTCGCTTGGGGCACGTAGGTGGCTCAGTCAGTTGGGCATCTGCCTTGGGCTCGAGTCATGATCCTGGAGTCCTGGGACTGAGCCCCATGTCGGGCTCCCTGCTCAGGGTGGAGTCTGCTTCTCCCTCTGTCCCTCACCCCGCTGGTGCTCTCTCTCTCTCTCAAATAAATAAATAAAAATTATTTAAAAAATAAAATAAAATACTCCTCCCTTTTCCAGCCATTTATCTGTTTGAGGCTGAAATTTCTTCACATACTTCATCCCAAACAACATATATATGGCAACAGAATGAATGCAGAAGTAGACAGGAGAGTCCCACTGTCCTTTCACCCAGGTCTTGACAAGATTTGCCATCATGCAAAACAATGCCTCTCTTCCAACTGTTTTGAATAAAAATATGCCTATGGTTATATGTCGTGAGTTTATTATTGATATTTTAGATAAACATATTTTCAAATTTCTCTGTTTTAATTTTTTTTCAAAGACTTTATTTGAGACAGAGAGAGTGAGAGAGCGCAAGCAGGGGGGAGGGGCAGAGGAAGAGGGAGAAACAAGCTCCCTGCCAAGCAGGGAACCCGATGCGGGACTCGATCCCAGGACCCCGGGATCATAACCTGAGCCGAAGGCAGACCTGAGCCACCCAGGCACCCTCAGTTTTAATTTTTAATATGGTAACTGTCAATTGATGAGACCCACACAAATAAAAAAGCCCAATGGGTCCTCACTGATCACGAATGGAAAAGGGTCCTGACACCCAATACATTTGAGAACAGCAGGCTGACTGCACAACAGCCCAACCTAACTCAGAAATAACTCCTGCACTCATAAAAATTAAAGGAAATACCCGTTTCATCCTCTTCTCCGGAGTTAAAGGCCTTAGATTGTGTTAGGTAGGCATTTCTTTCTATTTTTATTGAGGGAGTCACTTTGATTATTGAAAGGGAAACTCTTAATCATCACCGTAACACCCAGCATAGCTACCATCCAAATTCACAGCACCTTTTATGAACCAACGAGTCCCGTCCTTTTTATCCCACTCACATAACACATCATTTTTTTCAAACTCCTATGAAGTTTGCTTATTGGGAAAAAAAAAAAAAAGACATTAACTTCTTGCCTAAATGCTTTTCATTGTATGTATTTTCCAGGGCGAGGCATTTTCAGCTACTGTGGTGTTGACCCCGCTTCCTGTGCAGAAGGTCAAGGTGACCACTCAGCTGCACCCCCACCACTCCCGCGCCCACCGTCCACACTCAGTTACCTGCCTTTTGTGTTGTGTCAACATTCAAGGCTTAACATTGTCATGACTCTGCGAATCTTGTGCACCGCAGTCAAGCTGCATCCTGTGTTATGATCCACCTTCCTTTCTATCCAATTTAATGCTTTCTGGGAGTTAAATTTTCAATGTGTCTATCACGAAATCATCCCCAAACTCGGCCAAAGCCAGAACTCTTCTCTCAACGTGATCAGATACATAAGGTGATCTGCGGGTTTTGTTCTTTGCTTGGAGACGCTGTCCCAGGCTCTCTAGGCCTGAGAGGCCATCCAGACCCGCCACGTGGTGGCCTCTCCCTCCCCCAACAGTCTGGGCATCTTTCCTAATGCCCGGGTCTTAATTTCTGCCCTTATCGTGAGGGACCAGATGCTCCAGGAACTTCCCCAGGAAAGGTACATGGGGGTGATTTATTTGAGACCTTGCATGTCTGAGAATGGCTCTCAATTTCACATCCTGCCAAAGTCCCAACTTTGAAATCATCTGCCCTCCATTTTGAAAGCCTACCCCGTTCGTGGCCTTTTAGCTTCTGCTGTTCTGAAGTCTGACTCCGTTCTGATTTCCAGTCTCTCCCTCCTTTTAAGTAAACTCTGTTTCCGCCTCCTCTCTGGAAGCTTTAACTCATTTCTTTATCCCTGCTGGTTTGAAATTTCATGATGCTGTGTCTTGGTGTAGGTCTTTTTTTTTTCCTGTTTTTTTTCCCCCCTTTCTTTTTGTTTTGTGCTGGGCATCAGTCTGGGAACTCATGCCCTTCACTTGTTCTCCTGATTCTTCTCCTGTCTTCCTTGTTCTTCCTCTCTGGACTCGTAGGATCAAGAGGTTGAGCCTCCTAGACTGATGCCCACATGCCCTCCCATTCTTCCTTCCTCCCTCCCGCCTTCCTTCCTACTTAGCTTCCTTCCTTCCTCCTTCCTTCTTCCTTTCTTCCTTCTTTAAAGCAATTTCTGTCTTTGCCTTTTGGGTTTACTTTCCAGGAGATATGCTCAATTTTATCTTCTTTTTATTTTTTAAAAGATTTTATGTATTTATTTGACGGAGAGAGAAAAAGTGCACAAGTAGGGGGAGGGGCAGAGGGAGAGGCAGACTCCCCACTGAGCAGGGAGCCCGATGTGGGGCTTGATCCCAGGACCCTTGGATCATGACCTGAGCTGAAGGCAGACACTTAACTGACTGAGTCACCCAGGTGCCCCTCAATTTTATCTTCCAGTGCATGTGTGTATAGATATATATGTGTATTTGGTTGCATAGTTTTGCTTTCCCAGAACTCTTGGTCTTGGAATACCCCTTTTCAATCTTTAGAGCCTCCTGCTCTTACTTCATGGCTGCAGTATCCTTTGCTCCCTTTTTTGCTTTTTCAGACTTTCTTTTTTTCTGTTTGCATTTGTCTCTGTCTTTCATAATAGTTTCCTCAAATGCCTGGTTTTCTTTGGCTGCATATTTAATAGGAAGACCCTAAGAAGCTAGGTTAGGAGGTCTGTACGTGAGGATGGGAGTCGGAGACGGGTGGGCTTCTCCATAGTGAAATGGAAGTGGCAAGCTGAAAGTTTCAGGGTCTGCAGATCTTTTCTCTAAAGAGAAATCCTCCTTCTCTGCGTGGCTGGGTGCACATGAGAAAAACCCTGCTGCCAACATTCTGGAAGCCAAGCAGGGATGCAGGAGGGCCCATTAGTCCACCTAGAGGCTTTTACTTAATCTCTTTTTGGAACCCATCTTCCATGAGCAAGTACTCTTCTTGTGAGGGCAAGTATCTGGGATTTCTGTATATTAACTTTCAAACAAACTGGCAGCCTCATCTTCAGAGATAACCAGTGCCTTCGAGCCAGAGTCCCCACGCTCCCATTTCATTTGAAAGTGAGTTTTTCAAGAAGAGCAATAATTAAAAATAGAGGCATTCATCAAAGGAAGCCTTTAAATGGGGTGCCTGGGTGGCTCAGTTGTTAAGCGTCTGCCTTCGGCTCAGGTCATGATCCCAGAGTCCTGGGATCGAGCCTCGCATCCGGCTCCCTGCTCTGCAGGGAGCCTGCTTCTCCCTTTCCCACTCCCCCTGCTTGTGTTCCCTCTCTCGCTGTGTCTCTCTCTGTCAAATAAATAAATAAAATCTTTAAAAAGAAAAAAAAAGAAGCCTTTAAATATAGCAATGAAGTCTTTATGGAAGCAAAAGAAAGCCAATAAAGGAATGTTGACAAGATCACAAAAGCCACACAGTGTGGCTATAAATATCACTCCAAAGCTTCTTGAGGTTACCTGCTTATTTATCGAAGGCCTTAGCCAGCACCTTTTTATTGCTTGGCTTTTAAAATCTGAGGCTTAGTCTCAGTATTCTCTGCAGTTTTAGACTCTCCTGAAAAGAATGCAACTTGAAAATTCGCACTGTATTCCTGGAGTGACCCTAAATAGTGCTAAGGGTTGTTTTTTTGTTTTTGTTTTTTTTAAACAATTACAAGATTTATTTTTAAAAAACTTAACTTGGTCAGGGCGCCTGGGTGGCTCAGTTGGTTGGGTGTCTGACTCTTGGTTTCGGCTCAGGTCATGATCTCATGGGTTATGTGATCGAGCCCCGTGTCTGGCTCCTCGCTCAGCAGGGAATCTGCTTGAAAGATTCTCTGCCTCTGTCCCTCCCACCCCCCAAGTAAATAAATAAATCTTAAAAAAAAAAAAAAAAGCTTCATGATCCTTAGCAACTCGAGACCTCCCTCCCCTCTCCCTCCTGGAACCGACACCAGCTACTGGTCACAGTGTCTGGGTGTCTGCTGTTGGGTTGGTAGTGAGGGCTCTTTGCAAACGAGGCAACACAGGCTCGGGAGCGGCCAGGAGAACAGGGCGGCAAGGAGGCTCAGGAGGCGTGCAGCAGTTTAGATTTCCAAAGCAGAACAATTATTCAGAGTAGAAGGAAGAGCGATCCACTTGAGGTATCTGGAATGTGAAGAGGCAGGTTGCTGAGACTTGCCATTTTTCTCCCAAACTTCGTCCTTGGTCTGACATCTGCGAGCGTGCCTGAGGCAGGAGATGCAGACAAGCAGGGGAGGAGGAGGAGGACAAGCATCCAGAAGCTCCAGGTCTGGTCCTGCTATTGTGAATTCACTTGTGAAAATGAAATTATTCCCAAATTTCACCTGAGGAGAGTCACCCGAATTATCAGTATTACTCAGAAAATAGGTGAACCAGTAATTATATTTTTATTCTTCTCCTTCTGTGTAGTTTCCATGGGCATTCATAAGAACAGCAACAGTCTTATACTTGTAAAGGGGCCAAAGTAAGAGAAATTAGAGTGCTGGTCTCCGGGCAGCCTTGTGCCACTGTTTGGGAGGCACCAGGCCCAAAAGCATGCCGCCAGGCATCACTCTCCCCGGGTTCTTCTTCTTTTTTTTTTTTTTTTTAAAGATTTTATTTATTTATTTGACAGAGAGAGACAGCTAGAGAGGGAACACAAGCAGGGGGAGTGGGGGAGGGAGAAGCAGGCTTCCCACCGAGCAGGGAGCCCGATGCGGGGCTCGATCCCAGGACCCCAGGATCATGACCTGAGCCGAAGGCAGACGCTTAACGACTGAGCCACCCAGGCGCCCTCCCTGGGTTCTTCTTTAAAAGGACACATTAGAGCCTAGCTGATGCCTCCTTGGAGTCATGAGCCGTTGTCAGTGACCTCTCCCCACAGCTGCACCCAAACAATCATCACCTTGAACAGAGTGTGTGCAAAGTAGCTCTCTGGAGGAGAAATCCAGAGGCATCATAGCAAGGCGGCCCCTCTTGGACTAGAACTTACTCTCTGGGAGGCAGGTCAGCATGGGTAAGGAGTGCAGGCTCTGGAGCAGACCACCGGGGCCTAATCCTGGTTCTCTCACTCGAACGTGGTACGGATCCCAGCACCGGCTGCCCCACTTGCCAGGCCCAGAGCGAAATGAAAACACGGGCCCCTTGCTCAAAAATGAAGAATTTCAAGATGACAATAGATAGAGCTTTAAAGCAGGAAGGGGCCCTCATAAGCACAGGGCAACTGCATAGGCCACATGCCCGTGGAGCTGACTGTGCCGCGGTGTCCCCGTCTGTACGACAGGGGTCCCACAGGACCTACCTTGTGGGGCCGTGAGGGATATGCGAGTTGACTAACATAAAGCACTTGCACCAGCATTTAGCCAGAGCTCAAGACATTACCATCATACACCCACATAGCCTCAACTTCAAGTCACACCATCTCGAACATACTGTCCAAATTTGGTGAAAATCCAGCCAGCTAGTTCTCTGTGATTATGGTGACAGACAAATCCAGTTTTATAAATCTGATTAACAACAATATGGCCAAGGGTGATATGCTTTTTAAATCCTGGGATTTTGGGGCGCCTGGGTGGCTCAGTCATTAAGCGTCTGCTTTTGGCTCAGGTCATGATCCCAGGGTCCTGGGATCGAGCCCCGCATCAGGCTCCCTGTTCGGCGGGAAGCCTGCTTCTCCTTCTCCCTCTCCCACTCCCCCTGCTTGTGTTCCCTCTCTCGCTGTGTCTCTCTCTGTCAAATAAATCAATAAAATCTTTAATCAATCAATCAATCAATCAATCAATCAATCCTGGGATTTTATCAGTGGATAAACTCTGATGACTGAAGACTCAGTCTCATCCAAAAGCCCGAGTAGCACCATATTGGGCTTCACTTTTGAGGATAAGCTAAAAAAAATGTTAAGCACATCCTTATGTATCATGGACACGGAGAAATACATGCGTTGTCTGATGAGTCAAGAGAAACCGGAAATAACTAAAAGTTTAAAACAGATGACAATACCAGATACGCCTCCTGACCATGCAAAAAACCACAGCTTAGTTCACAGGCAAGGATCTCAGTCCAGCAATATACTCGGCCAAGCATAAATCTTTGAAAGCTGGGATGCATGACTAAGGATCTGAGGAAGGGGACGCCATGTCTTGGAGAGCACGTGTGAATCAAGCCAGCATCAGCCTTCTCTTTCATTATAGTTTCCTGCCTTAGGAAGGCGAGGTGACTTGGGGCACCTGGCTGGCTCAGTGGGTAGAGCAGGAGACTCTTGATCTCAGGGTCATGAGTTCAAGCCCCATGTTGGGTGTGGAGCCTACTTAAAAAAAAGAAAACAAAGATAAAAAAAGAAGGGGAGGTGACCTGGTTGCATTGGGCGAGTGTTTTAATGCAAGTAACATCACAGAATTCAGAAGCCAAGTATTGACAAAAATCTCAAAAGGGTATTATTCATCAGGTGTTACTTCTTTCAGGTAAGACTTCTAAGACGGATGTCAAAGTCGAAACAGGTGCCCAAAGCATAGAAAAAAATGAAGAAAGCAAGTTGTGTGGATGAGAATAAGGTGTATTTGACCTCAAAGCTCATGCCCTTCGTAAGGCCTGCAGCGGTCCCGGTTGCAAGTCCCGGCTCTGCCACATGCTGGCTGGGGGTCCAGCACATCCCTCTCCGAGGTGCGTGCCAATGTGGGGTTCTCCCCTCTGGCTGGTTGCCAATGAATGATTGCTGCTCTTAGTGTGGGGACTGTTGTTCGGTACTGGGTCTCAAAGGTAGGTGTCCATGTGCACCATGTCTCTACTAGTTATGAGTGGCAAAGTCTCGAGCAGATTACATAATTTTTCTACATCTTGATTCTTAACCTGCACAATAGAGATGAAAACGCCTCCTTTGCAGAGCTAGCAGAGATCTGGCCGGGATAGCGTATGCCTGGCTCCTAACAGGCATCAACAAGTGGGTTTTGACTGCATCCCTAATTTCATAATCTGCAAACCAGGCAGGAGAGAGTGACTGTATTGTGTTGTGAGGATGGGAAGTCAAAGAACTTGCACTGGGTGTAAGAAATCAATGCACCGAATGCTTATTATTTTAAAGAAGGAATAATAAACGATATTATATTCAAAGAACGGTGGATAAATTTGTTCCACAGATCCCAGAGCACCTATTGTCATCCTATGCGTTCTCCAAGTCCACTGAAGATAATTTTAAGACTGAAAAATGACACTTAAAAAAAAAAGATTTTATTTATTTATCTGTCAGAGACAGAGAGAGAAAGAAAGAGAGAGAACATAAGCAGGGGGAGCAGCAGAGGGAGAGGGAGAAGCAGGCTACCTGCTGAGCAGGGAGCCCGACACGGGGCTTGATCCCAGGACCGTAGGATCATGACCTGAGCTGAAGGCAGACACTTAACCAACTGAGCTACCCAAGTGTCCCTGAAAACGACACTTCATAAATTATTTGCCACCAAATGTGCCTTATCTAATTAAATACTGGGCTGAGAACACATGCAGAAACACTATGAAACAGGATTATCCCAAACCCACAAATGAGGAACATGTTATAAGATGATTTTAACTAACCTACAATGAGTATCACGAAGCATCTAGAACAGTGTGTTATAATCATTCCACCAAGGTTATTTCTGGTGTAGATGACTAAGGAGCTGGTTTATATTATTTCAACTGCTGTGCATTTGTGTTAAGGACCAAACTGGAAATAACGCACAGGATCTGATGGTCTTCTGAGTCAATTCAGAATGTAATTCAAATTGGAGAAGAGAATGAGGTATTACTGATGGTTACAGAATTTCTGGTGCCATACTGAGGTGCATGAAGATCCTGCTTGATTCTCTAAGCGCTGGGGGAAATCTGGTGACACAGCAATCAACCACAATCCAAACTAACCTGTTGCAGTGCTGTTGGAATGGAAATAAAATTTGACCTTATTCTATGCACTTAACTATTCAACGAAATATATTTGTAAATACAACTCGATCTTCTCACATTTGGTCTCGGTGGCTTATTTAAAAAACAGTCTCTTTATATTTTTTGTTTTGAATAGACCTTTTATTACTTGTGTTTGTTTTATCTAGGCAACGTATTCCGTGTTCTACTTCTGTTTCTGCCTCCTAGTTCTCAGAAAAATTAAAAAATGACTTTGCTTTGTTGAGGGGAGTAGGTACACCTCCCTCCATGTAAGTCAGGTCAACGAACTAAATGCTGGAGATGCTCTAAGTCCTCGGAGCTACAGGCCCTCTATACTTGCTTTTACCATCTTATAAACAGGTAATGGATGAGTGTTTATGTTGACTTTATGGCTTTTCCTGTCATATCACACAGATACCTTAACATGAGGGGCCCTTGCCCAGTCGCCGCAGATGCATGCGAACCTAATGCATAAGTCAAATGCAGTCTACAGTTTATGCCCAGTGGGAAATAGACGTTTTCTTTAATTGCCCATTTGTCAGATTGAGTAAGTGGGTAGGCAGAGCGATAAGACAGCCCCATCTATGGACACGTGTCCCGAGAGCAGGAAGGATCGCAGACTCTTTCTTTTTTTTTTTTTTTAAAGATTTTATTTATTTGACAGAGAGAGACATAGCGAGAGAGGGAACACAAGCAGGGGAAGTGGGAGAGTGGCACAGACTCTTTCTTGAACCACTAACACCAGGTCTCTATTTTGAAGAGAAATTCTGTTGTTATTTCAGCATGCAGTGCTATATACAGCCCCTTGGGAGGGGGGGGACACTAGGGAAAATCCCGAATGAGTAAGTATATTTTTTCCACTAGTGGAAAATTATTTCTGCAATCATTCTTACATTCTGGAAAAGAATAAACTATATTGATTTTACATCCCAATTCTAGCATCTTCAAATACGGGTAGTGAGCACGTAAATTTGTATTTGGGGATCCTCCCCCCAAACCAATCCTCAATTGCCAGACATGATAAAAGTGAAAGGCCAGAATCAAGTCCACGAACAAGGACAGATCTTAAGAATGGGAAAACGTGTTCCTTTCATTCACCTGCTCACCTGACTCCTCAAAGCGGCAGCTGAGTCCCCGACCGGCAGGCAAACAGCTCTGGAACCCCTGCAGCCTCCCGGTACTCAAGTGTTGTATACTCGGTTTTTTTTTTAAAAGAATCTGACTGCTAGTGAATAAGTCTCATGAGATTTACTATCTTTTTTTTTTTTTTTTTTAAGATTTTATTTATTTATTTGAGAGAGAGCACATGAGAGGGGTTAGGGTCAGAGGGAGAAGCAGACTCCCTGCCGAGCAGGTAGCCCAATGCGGGACTCCATCCAGGGACTCCAGGATCATGACCTGAGCCGAAGGCAGTCGCTTAACCAACTGAGCCACCCAGGCGCCCAAGATTGTACTATCTTTTATCCGAATATCACTACGATCTCTGACGGCTTTGGGTATGTTTGTTTGTGTTTTTGTGGGTTTTTTTTTTTTTTTGTAACTTTCTTTTTTTCTTTTCTTTTTTAAGATTTTATTTTATTTAATTATTTGACAGAGAGAGAAAGAGAGAGAGAGCACAAGCAGGGGGAGCAGCAGAGGGAGAGGGAGAAGCAGGCTCCCCGCTGAGCAGAGAGCCCGATGTGGGACTCGATCCCAGGACCCTGGGATCATGACCTGAGCCGAAGGCAGTCGCTTAACCAACTGAGCCACCCAGGTGCCCCCCCCTTTTTAAAAAGATTTTATTCATTTATTTGACAAAGACAGAGACAGCGAGAGCAGGAACACAAGCAGGGGGAATGGGAGAGGGAGAAGCAGGCTTCCCGCCGAGCGGGAGCCCAATGCGGGGCTCGATCCCAGGACCCTGGGACCATGACCTGAGCTGAAGGCAGATGCTTAACGACTGAGCCACCCAGGCGCCCCAAGGGCTTTGGGTATGTTAAACGTGCTCTCCAAGCTACATGTAATATTTATCGTTTACTGGGTTAGACCCAGCGGTCTGCTTCATAATTTGAATAGTATAAAGTAATATTTAATACGGTGTGACCACCAAATTTTATGAAATGAGACCTTTAAAAATGACATCCTCCTGACAGCCAGACTCTGTAAACTGAAGACAGGGGCCTGATTACCCCTTCAGCGGAGTGCTCAGGCTTAAGTCTGTCACGTGTCCACGGCTACGGCTGTATGTACGAGTGCACAGCGAAGGGCAAGCAAAACATGCCCCAGCACAGTTCAACTGTCTCAGCATGGCAGAACTGTGTGCAAAGTTTTTCTTCCCTTTATGCTTTTCTTTTTATAATCAGGGGAATGTTATTATTTAAAAATTTTCGAATTGTGGTAAAATAACATAAAATTTGCCTTCTTGACCATTTTTTTTTTAAAGATTTTATTTATTTATTTGACAGAGAGAGACACAGCGAGAGAGGGAACACAAGCAGGGGGAGTGGGAGAGGGAGAAGCAGGCTCCCCGCAGAGCAGGGAGCCCGACGCGGGGCTCGATCCCAGGACCCCGGGACCATGACCTGAGCCGAAGGCAGTCGCTCAACCAACTGAGCCACCCAGGCGCCCTTTCTTGACCATTTTTAAGCACACGGGTCAGTCGTGTTAAGTACACGCACATGGTTGTGCTGCCACCAATCTCCAGGACTCCCTCATCCCAGAGGGATGCTATTTTTTTTTTTTTTAAGATTTTATTTATTTGACAGAGAGAGAGAGAGAGAGAGAGCACGGCAGGCAGAGGGAGAAGCAGACTCCCCGCTGACCAAGGAGCCCGATGCGGGGCTTGATCCCAGGACCCCAGGATCATGACCTGAGCCGAAGGCAGATGTTCAATGGACTGACCCACCCAGGCGCCTAGGAATGCTATTTTAAAAAGAGATAATAAAAGACTTCTCCAGATGTACCTAATTTTAAAAATTAAATGCAAAGACGGCCAACGGAACGGCATAACCAGACTAACCCAAGGTAATTGAATAGCCTTTCCAATTTGCAGATGAACACATGATAGGCAATGGGTTTTTAATCTGCTTTTGATACAATGCGAGAAGAGGAACTCGTCGGCCGAGGCGTAGAGATCATCCTGGAATTTACCCTGTGTAGTTCCGTAGAGAGTTGTTCCTGATCCGCCTCTAACCATGCTCATGATGTGCAGATGTCCTTCGTACTCAGGACTCCACCCGATGGTGCCCTCGGGTTCTGTGCTCAGCCTCAGAAATAGCAGGAAGACAACACACCGCCTCCTGAAGCGGGTGGAGCACTGCTGGGGAGTTTGGGTAGTCACTCATTAACAGGTTACACACTGCAGTCTCAGGCACCTGCTGGAGGAGGCTTGTTCTAAACTTTTCCACCATTCCAGTGGCTCATTTCTATGGAGTCATTAAGCAACACTATTAATACTGGTTGGTGTTAGGGTCTGGGTCGCTGTTGTACCAACAACACTTCACCAGCCCAAGTTAATGCTTTTCTGAGTGCAGTGGGTTAGAGGACAATCCTGGTTCTGAGCTGAAGGAATTCCCATCTAAATGCAAATCAAGACAAGCCCGTCTAGAATGCATGAGTAGGTACAGTAATTTTTCCACCATCTAACGTTCAGCCCCCCAAGTGCATTTTCATACAGCTGTATTGGTAAAAAGTGTCCCTCATTAGAATGAAATTCTGGGGGCGCCTGGGTGGCTCAGTCGTTAAGCGTCTGCCTTCGGCTCAGGTCATGATCCCAAGGTCCTGGGATCAAGCCCCGCATCGGGCTCCCTGCTCCGCGGGAAGCCTGCTTCTCCCTCTCCCACTCCTCCTGCTTGTGTTCCCTCTCTTGCTGTCTCTCTCTCTCTGTCAAATAAATAAATAAAATCTTAAAAAAAAAAAAAAAAGAATGAAATTCTGCTTGCTTTTCTCTGCTGCATCAGCAGCTATAAAGGTAAAGGTGTTCAGAGTCTTGATTTCTTTGATTTAACGCATGGCCCGTAAAAGGGACAAAGAGAATCATTTTTGAACCTCTGCTTCTCTGCCCCAGGCTTACATATCCAGGCCCCTGGAATCAAAGAATGTGGGGCACAAACGGAGTTAACTTTCATCCCAAGATCTACTTCCCCTCCCAGTTTAAGGACACTGTCCTCCAACATTTCATGCCACAAACTGGAGAGTCACCTCGAGCCCTCCTCCCACACGCCATGTCCCTGGGTCTCACCCAGGCCAGCTGATTTTATCTGCTACATGCCTTCATAATTAACCCCTTCCTCTAAGTCTTCACTCCTGTGGCCTTAATTCAGCCCTTTGTTGTGTCTCACTGGACTACCGTTGTCCTTTCTTAATGGGTCTGCTTGCTTAGTCTTCTGGAGGCTTCCTCTGGCCTCTAGCCTGTCCCTGGAGCAATCCTTCTATTAAAATACATGGCTGTGGGGGCACCTGGGCGGCTCAGTCAGTGAAGCGTCCGGCTCTTGGTTTCGGCTCAGGTCACGATCTCAGGGTCGGGAGATGGAGCCCCACGTCGGGCTCTGTGCTCAGTGTGGAGTCTGCTTGAGAGATTCTCTCTCTCCCTCTGCCTCTGCTCCGCCCCTCGCTCGTGCTCTCTCTCTTTCTCAAATAAATAAATAAAATCTTTGGGAAAAAACTGCTCAGCTGACCAATTCATTCCTCGAAACCGCTGCCAGGGTAGGCAACGAAGACTTCACGAGGCCCATTTGTGCCATTTACATCAAATTTGCATCCTTTCCTCACTCAATGAGAGTAAGGGGATGAATAAGGGCCCTTCCACCTTAAATTTATATTACCCCATAATCTCCTCAATCCAGTCCCAAAGCGGACTGTATGACATCATAATGCTCAGAGGGTAAGGGGATTGCAGATCCCCCAGTCCCAACTCTACAGGACCACCGGTCAGTTTGCCAACTTTACGGGCAGCCCGGCTTCGGGCGGGGCCTGTGGCGGGCAGGCCCGATGACTAACTTCCCTTGCGCTTTCCCGTGGGACTGGCGCTGAGCCTTCAGTGGGGCAGGGCTCTGCCACTGACCTCTTGCCTGTCTGGGGACTAGTCTCACCCTGGCACTTGGCGTGGGAGGTCCTATTAATTAATGAGATGCAGGAAAGGGAGGCTCTGGCACAAATTAGTCAGGAGCTGGCAAGTTTTTTTCCCGAAAAAAGGCCAGATGATAAATATCGTGCATTTTGCAGGCCATCTGGTCTCTGTTACAAGTACTCACCTCTGCTTCCCCGTGAAAGCAGCCAGAGACGAGGCATTAACGAATGGGCATGGCTGTGTATTAAGAAAACTTGCATTACAGAAAGAGATGACGGGCCAGCTTTGGCCCCGGGGCCAGCCCCTGAACCAGGCGTAGGTGCGGTAAGACCCTGTGTCGCGTGCAACGGGTGGGCCGAGAAGCCCGGACTTCTCTAGAGGCCGTAGGAAGTCACACCACGAACATGGGCTTTGGAGTCCCGTTCCCTTGGTTCAAGGTCGACTTCAGTGTTTGCTAGTAACGGAGCTTCGGGAAGCCTACACACACGCTCTCCTTCGATCCTCACGTAAAGCCTACATCTTTGGAGGACAGAGGAGTGGGTAGAGAGGGTGGGAGGTTCGGGAACTTTTACCTCCCTCCATCAGCACGTTCACATGCTCAGGCCAGGCCCATCTTTGAGAGAAATGCCCTCTGGCTCCCCGCCAGCCCTGGCCCTCACTCATGGCTCCTCTTCACTCCAAACTTCATGACAAAGCTGTTTCCATCTACCCTTTGTCACCGCACACTCACCTAGTGGCTCCCGGAAGGCTGGCTTCTGCCCTGAGCTTATAGACAGCCATGATCAAGATGGTTTCTTCAACAAGAGATACATTTAGTCAAGGCCTGTTGCACAGTTAGGTGGCGTCCTTGACAATGCCGGCCCAAGGGAAGGAAAAAGCGAA
Organism: Mirounga leonina; assembly: GCF_011800145.1. Lineage (NCBI taxonomy): Eukaryota > Metazoa > Chordata > Mammalia > Carnivora > Phocidae > Mirounga > Mirounga leonina. The sequence goes on from NW_023270680.1 coordinate 683,888, forward strand.
CTGCCACGTAGTCCTCCTCCGGCAGAGGCCTTATCTATAGATCATCCTGAGAAACTCCAGTGAGCATCCCAACTCCACGGGACCCCAATATTTTAACCATTCCCTTGTCCAGCGTTGTTCCTTTTGGGTGGAAAAGTTCAAGATGAATCCTGAAGGGCCTGCTGTCATGATGGCACATTTGACCAACAGAAGGGTTGGCTCTATCAACCGAGACAGCCAAATAACTCACTCTGGGAAATGTACATTTGTGCCCTCGTGATCACAGTGATGCCAAGTGCATATCCCGCATCTGTTAGGTTGTGGTCCGTGAGGGAAGAGGTGGAGGCACCCCTCAGCCGCTTTAGCCCTGGATCCCAGCTCCATGGGACCTGCACTTGCTGAGACTCTTGAGGCAGAAATGCTCTCAACTGTCCCTGAGCACTCAGTACCTAGCCTGCTGTCAGGCAAATGATGGCATCTTAGGAAACCACCATTGAACGAGTCATTTCCCGCATGGGTCCCGGGAAGGTGACAGAGGTAGGCCATTTGTCAAATTAAAGAAAAATTGAGGTAAAAAGATTCAACATCCTTTCCTGGAGCTCAGCTACCTTGGGGAACAGAATAAATAAGAATCCCACAGACCCAGGCCAGTGCTCAGAAAAAACAGGCCAAGTGCTCAGCCAAGTACATCTCTCTTATTTGGGCTCTGCCTTCTCTCTGCTCATGAAGTCATGATCCTACCAGTGCAGGGACCCAGGAAGGATGCCAATGATAATACCTTCTTTTGACAGCCGGGAGAGTAGATATTCCCTGCCTGCCTCTTCAACACGCTGGCAACACTTGTGTAAGCAACAACTCTTGTGATAACCAATCCCAATATGAATCAGTTCTCGCTGGCGCTCCTTACTCCTCGACCCAATGTGAATCTTTCCCAAACTATTTTTAAAATATCTAATCTGTTGTGAGTAACGGACTATGGAACTGTTAGTTTGCCATTTCTGGGCAGATGGTCTTAACACCAAGATCTTATTAGGTTGTAATTTGGTATTTAAAATGGTAGATGGGAATAAAAGAACAAAATAGAGCCTCTAAAATCTTATCTATTCCTTAAGGTCAAGTGATTTTAAATATTTTTAGATTTTTAGAGTGCTTTCCTATCTTAAAAAATAAAAAAGGTTAATTATTCCAAATAACAATCTTGAAAGACTGGTTGGTGACTTCCTTCCAAATATTCATACTAGGAAAACCAGGGATCTTAAAGAGTGACTCAGTGGCAAGACAATCAATTTTTAAAACGAACCCCAAACTTCTGAGTTTAATATCTCCCCAGATACATGATAAAACAGGTACTAGATATCTTTCGATATATAACAGATCACCCCAAAACTCAGTGGCTTAAGAGAATAATAGTAATTTATTATCTGTGATGCATTGAATTGTGTCCCCCCACCTCCAAATTCATAGGCTGAAGCCCTTAACCCCCAGTGTGAGTGTATTAGGGGATGGGGCCTTTAAGGAAGTAACTAAGGTTAAGTGAGGTCATAGGGTGGGGTCCTAACCCAATAGGACTGGTGTCCTCATAAGAGGAGGAAGAGACACCAGGGATGCATGCGCACAGAGGAAAGACCACATAAGGACACAGCAGGAAGGTGGCATCTGCAGCAGAGGAGGCCTCCGGATCCTGTCAACACCCTGAGCCTGGACTTCTGGCCTCCAGAACTGTGAGAAATGAATTTTTTCTTTTTTTAAAAATTTTTTCTTAATTATTTATGAGAGAGAGAGAGCATGAGCAGGAGGAGCAGCAGAGAGAGAGAGGGAGAAGCAGACTCCCCACTTAGCAGGGAGCCCCACGTGGGGCTCGATCCCAGGATCCCAGGATCATGACCTGAGCTGAAGGCAGATGCTTAACTGACTGAGCCACCCACACGCCCCGAGAAATGAATTTCTGTTAAAACCTTCAGTCTGTGGCATTCTGTTGTAGTAGCCATAGCAGAACAATACATTATTTCTTATAGTTTCTGTGGGTCAGGAATTCATGAGCAGTTCAGATGGGTGGTCCTGGATCTCTGGTATTGGCTGGGGCTACAGTCTCATCTGAAGACTTGACTGGGGCTGGAGGATTCACGTTCATGGTGGCTCACTCCCACAGGAGGGGAGTTGGTGATGGGTGTTGGCTGGGGCCTTAGTTCCTCTCGCCCTGGGCCTAATAAAACCCTCTTCATTCATCCCCAACCAACCATCCTGAACCCTTTTCTTCAGTTTAGTTACGTTTTAAATACATCATAAGAAGAAATATGATAGCCCTTGTTTTCACCTATCAGAATTTTGGGATCATAAATAGAAAAAAAAAAAAGTAGAGACTATAAGCCCATGGTTAGAGGTTGTGATGTACCACTCAGATCCCCTTTCAGAAGTGAAGGATTTCCCCCCAGCTATTGGGAATCTGCCAAGTGATGGCCTTCAACTATTAGCCAGCACTGCAGTTGGCTGAGGAGAGTTGCCTTGGCCACGGTCAACCCCCTTCCAGGAGAGCTGCCATCTAATGAGTGGTTGATGCAACGGTAGAAGGGCCTGGCTCCTTTGCCCCAACTTGGGACAAGTCTGGGGAGCTGCCCCAGTTTTAGGGCTCCTGGGGGTCTGCCGAGGACCTGGTCGAGACAGCCCTGCTTCGCAGCTTCTCCCTCAGACCTGCCTCCCTCCTTCCTTTCTCCCTCAGGCATTGATCCTTAGAACGCTTCCTAATGAACACCCTGCACACTAGTTTCTGGCTAGAGTCTGCTTCTCCGGGAACACAAACTGCAGCAGCGTCCTTTTCAGGGAATTACTCTCAAAAGAGTTAACCGTCTAAATTAGACTCCTCATACAGAGATAAATGAACCTCTCGACTCCAGTATGTTGTGTTCCACGACAGGCCCGGCTGTTGAAATCAAGTGATAAGGCGTGTGGGAGATCTGAAAATTGGCCCACACTCTTCACGTCTTCCTGTATCCAGGCTCTCTGCAGTGGGACTTTGTCATTTCTGCTTCTTTCTGGTGGCCGAAGCAAGGAAAAAACCCAACCCAGCTTCAAGGGGAGAGGAAACAGATTCTACCTCAGGTAGGAGTTAGGGTACCAGTTCTGAGCCGAGGCCTCAGGAAGACTTGCCTCCTGGAATCGTGCCACTGTCATAAGAACAAGTCTGGGACAGCCTCTGCTGGGGGAGGAGAGACCACACGGAACAGAGGTGAGACATTCCAGCTGAGGCCGCTCAGGGCCGACCAGCCGCCAAGTAACCTCGTAAGTGACCACAGACGTGTGAGTAAGCACGGCCAAGACAAGAAGAATGCCCAACCCGAATTGACAGCCTGCAGGATTGTGAGCTAAAGAAACGGTTGCTGTCTTAAGTTTTGGGGAGGTTTTTATGTGGCAATAGAAGAACGGGGACGATACAGGAACCAACCAGGCAAGAGAAGACGAGAGACCAGGCCTCAGCCGATGCCTTGCGTCCCCTGTCACTGGCTCAGGGGCTGCTGCTGATGGCTCAAACCTGCAAACTTCTTCCAGGATTGTCCTCAGATGATCCCAGCTGGAGGTGCATTTCCCTCCACCTGGGGCATCGCAAAACTAACGGCTGCTTGGTGTGAGGGTAAAAAGGCCAGCCTCCTTGCCTCCAGGCAGGGCAAATTCTGGCACAGTTTACGCTCCAGAGCTCTCCTGTCAGGCTGAGGCTACATCTCATCCCAAACCACATACTCGCCTTCCTTCTTTCCTCCCCTTGCACCTACAGGTTTATTCTGAGCACTCTGTAGTCAATTGACAAACTTGCAGCCCAAACCCCATCTCAGACTCTGCTTCTAGGGACTCTGACCCAAGACGTAGGTCAAGAGTGAAATTCCTGGAAGAAAAAGGGGAGGAGTGGGGGAATGAGTGTTGTGGAAAGGGAACCGGAAAAGCACTGATGCCTCGAATACCTTCATGTCAAGTCTTCAGTGCAACAGAAGATGATTCTTCCACTGGCCCAAGACAAACACCTGCCACCACGCAAGAAATCCTACCCGTTTCCTTGACAAGAGCAGAACGTAAGGCTCGCCTTTTCCCTTTGGTCTTTTACTGCTTCCTTCCTACTAACCGTGTCCCGATTAGTATTTAAACCTATTCCCAGTTATAGGAAAAAACCATCACCTCCATTCTAACAGCGACAGCCCTATCTCCTCCCCTTCAAAGTCAGGATCCTCGAGCGATCTACACTAGAGATCTCCACTTCTTCACTCTTCACCATTCAGCCCACATTCCATGGCTTCTGCACGTGACCAAAGTATTCCTGCCAATGTCATCGGGGCCGACCTCAGTCCTTACATTGCAGGCCACTCAACTGCATTTGACGTCACTGGTCATTCCCTCCGAATGTGTGAGACACAGTGAAACACATTCCTTTTGCTTCCATGATACTGTGTTTGCCTGCTTTTCTGCCTAATCTCAAGGCAATCCAGAATCCTTTTCCTTTGTTTGTGCCTGAAATGTCCACGTTTTTCTGGCTCTCTTCTCACCTACCATGTATTTTTCTAGATTATTTCATCTACAACTGTGGCATAAATTACCTTTCATGTCCTGATGATTTTCAATCTTAATTTCTAGCTCCAGATGCACATATCCAACTGCCCTTTGGATACCTCCTCTTGAATGTTCCATGGGCACCTTATTATAATACCACCACCTGAATACACACACACACACACACACACACACCTGCTCACATGCATGCATGCACGCACACATCCATAGCCTGCTCCTCTTCCTCCCCTGTTCCCTATCCCAGCAACTGCAACTACCATTCATCTAGTTTCCTAAGGCAAAACTTCTAGAATCATCCTTGATTCTTCCCTTTCCCCCTCAACCTATCAATCACTGCATTCCAAATTCCTTTCAATTCAACCTCTTAAATAGTTCTTAACTTCTTAACATTGGTCCACTCTGTTCCACCGTCAGCTACCACCAGGCGCAGATAATTTCACACTGTGTCCCGTCTGAGCTCCCGTCTTACTCAAATCCAGTCTTGTTTCCATATCCATCCGGAACAGATCATCCAAAGCTGCAAAACTGATTATTGCTCTCTGCTGAAAAAAAGTCCACTTCCTTCCTCTGGGATTGGCTCTTCCAGGCACTCACACTGGACTGGGTGTTTCCTCCCATCATAACCCAGGCTCTATCAAACTCTGTTGTAATTATTTACCTGCCTGCATCCCCCGGAGAGACAAATCTCCCTCCTTTGTTCAACTAGTTATTAGCTATTTTTCGAAGCCCTCCCATGCATAATGCGCCCTTGATCAAGTAGTGAAAAGGACAAACATGTCTCTTCCTCATACGTTTGTCACCCACTTGCCCTTTCTGAGCACAGTTTACGACACACAGAAGTTGCTTAGTAAGTCTTTGCTGAGTAAATAAATGATAAAATGAGTACTTTCTACCAAAGACAAACTAATTACCCTTATCCCCATTCCAATTTTAGAATAAGACTCATGGGAACATATTTTATAAAAGTGATCTTTGGGGTCAATGTTTACAGAAAGCGTCTTTTTGTTCCAAAGGGCAGAGACAAATTATATCTGAGTATTTTCAGGCTGACAGAAGTCTTTAAGCAATCACATTTCTCCAATGAAGATTATGCTGGTAGACAAATTTATGAAATCAGCCAAGCTCTTAAGGAACTTAAGACAATCAATATAGTCCAGTGATAAAGAAGTGCACTTCGTAGAAACTTGAAATGACCACCAGCCCTGCGCAAAGCAGGACAGACCCAGCTCAATAATGGCTGCAGAGGCCATGACAGGGGCCCCCGGGGACGCCTCCGGTGATAAAGCTGACCAACGGGGGGCGCCTGGGTGGCTCAGTCGGTTGGGTGTCTGCCTTCAGCTCGGGTCATGATCCCAGGGTCCTGGGATCGAGCCCCGCATCGGGCTCCCTGCTCCGCGGAGAGCCTGCTTCTCCCTCTCCCTGCCGCTCTTCCTACTTGTGCTCTCTCTCTATCTCTCTGTCAGATAAATTAATAAAATCTTTTAAATAAAAAGAAAGAAAGCTGTCCAATGGGATCAAGCCTGTCTAATGTCAGGGGGCCAGTGGGGACATCGTCTTCCGATTTTGAAATGTATCATTGCAAAACGTAAGTGGGGAGCCTCTGGTGACCACCCAGATTTTCTGAAGCTCAAACTATATAAACATTGTAGTCTTGCCTGGATCACGTAATATAAAATTTGCCATTTTAACCACTTTTAAAAGTATGATTCAGTGGTATTGAGTACATTCACACTGTTGTGCTACCGTGACCCCCATCATCTACAGAACTTCTCCATCTTCCCAAACTGAAACTCTGCCCCACTGAACAACGACTCTCCAGTCTTCCCCGTCCAGCCTCTGGCGCCCACCCTTCTATTTTCTGTGTCTGTGAATCTGACTACTCTGGAAACCTCAGACACGTGGAATCACACAGGATTTGTCCTTGTATGACTAGCTTATTTCACTCAGCATAATGTCCCCAAGGCTCATCCATGTTGTAGCAGGTATCAGGATGTCCTTCCTTTTTAAGGCTGAGTAAGATCCCATTGTACAGAATGACCACATCTTGACCCTCCCCTCGGGACATGTGGATGGTTGCTGAAATGTCGCTGAAATGTCACGCTCACTGTCAGCCGTGTGTGTGGGATCACAGGCCCTGACCAGGCACATGGCATATCCATCACTGAGTGTGGGATATAGCTGAGGATACTTCCACTCTGGCCCCAGAACCGCCTCGGAAATCCCGGAAGGACTCCGGCTCGTTGGCCTCAGCCATGGGCTTCTGAGTTGTGTGAGGTGTAAACAGCTAAGAACACCACTTCCCAGTCATTATTGTCAGAGGAAAAAAGCTGACACGGGACCGAAAGCACTCTCTGGATTCTCTTTTATTTAAACTGGGAAAGGCCAGCAGCAAACTTCTGCAATCATGGACAAGCCTTGTGTCTGTCAGCATAACTTCCAATGATCTAAACCCCAAATAACTGTTTTCTCTTCAAATCGGTGTCTCTTCCTAAATGGGGTTATTCTCTCAACTATCACTAATAAATAATGAGAAGAAGCCAATATCTTGAGACTTTTATATCTCCTTATCTTTGGGAGCCTCTCTGCTGGTCACCTCCCTCTTCGGTCCTCTCCTCTGCTCCCGGCCCCCACAGGCTCCTTCTGTACCAGATCACCTCGCCCATAGGCTTCGGGATAGGTTTGGCACAAGGCTGGAGGATTTCTATCCCTCTGCCCCAAAGGGCATCTCTGGCCAGGTGCTGCTTCTCTTCTGTGGCTCCAGCTCCTACCAGGCAGACACACCAGGTTCTACTCTCATCGGATGGGCTCTGGTAACCCCACCACCTCTCATTGCCCCTCTAGCCCCAGAGGAGTAATGGCTTCCTGCTTTTGACAATCTGGGTTGCCTCACGGTTCCCTTTTTGGATTCTTTTTTTGTTCCATTGTCTCTAAACCAAGTTTCTTTGTGAAGCGCCCAGGAGAGCCTTTCTAGATCTTCTCTCATTCCCACCCAAGAACGTGGACGACCTTCCTCCAAGGCCCATAGCTCTCCAGGGCCAAGCCCTGTCCTGCTCCTCATCTGGACTGTTCCTCTGCTTCTGGGTCTTCCTGTCTCCAGTCTACCTCCTGGTCTGCTGCTACGTTCCTGACCCTCAGACATGGCCCACAGCCCGCTCCTTCTCCATGCTGCACGTCCCCCTCATTCCCACTCAAGTCGTGGCAACTTTTCTTCTCTGGAAGGCTTTCCCTTCACCTCTCCCCTCAGTCAAGGCCCACCACTTACGCAAGGCCCAGCTTACTGGGCTGCACAGGGGCCTTCGCAGACCTTATCAGACCACACGTTTCCCTTCCCCACCTCCTCTAGAGCGGACTCTCCACCCACCCCCCCGCCCCCCGCCAACCTCCTTTCCGCTTTGACTTAACTCTTTCATCTGAGTGTTACTCTGTTCCCAGTAAGACAGGAAGCCCTAGAAGGCAGAAACGACACCTTGCATTTGATCCCTCAGCACCTCAAACAACACTCTGTGAAGCCTACATCTCATAAAGCAATCGCTGAATGAACAAGGAGAATAGCGACGGCATGTTCTCTGCATGACAAACACACCTCCTTTTTCTCCAAAGGTAACAACGCCTATGGTTGGACAGTGTCCCCAGAAAGCCACAGTGAGGTATTAGGCTCTGATGCCTGTGAACGTGACCTTGTTTGGAAATACAAACTGTGGATGTGGTCAAGTGAAGACGAGGTCACACTGGAGCAGGGTGGGCCCTACTCCAACACGAGTGGTGTCCTTGTAAGAAGAGGACATCGTGAGGACAGAAGCAGAGATCAGGGTGATGCTGCCACAAGCCAAGGAACAGCCGGGGCTCCCGGAAGCTGGAAGAACCAGGGAAGGCTCCTGCCCACCCCCAGACACTTTGCAGGGAGCATGGTCCTGCCCAAACCAGGACTTCAGACCTCAGCCTCCGCAGCGACAAGGCAATAGCTTCTGGTTCTTTTAAGCCCCCCGGTTCATGCCACTTAGTTCCAGCAACCCCAGGGGACGACTACAGCCACCAGACCCCACGGTCCCATCCACATAGATGGACTTCAGGGACACGGTTCCTCTGTCCTCGCTGGGCACAGGCAGAACACTGAGGACCCACGTTCCTCGTCGGACCCAGGCAGGGATGGAGAGCGTCTCCACGCTTCAGGCCCACCGTGTCGCTGCAGAGCTCATGGGTCCCGTTGCTCAGCCGCCTTCCTCCATCCGCACTCACTGACCCTCAGCCTCTGCGGGGGCTCAGCCGCCTGGCTCGCCACACCACCGCCCTCCGAGAGCCTCATCTTTTCAAGAATGCTTCTGAGCACAAATGAAATCTTAAAACTCCAAAATAAAACTTCAATTTAAAAAAAACCTTGCATGGTGACTAACATAACATAATAAAATAAAATTTAAAAAACCAAAAAAAATAAAAAAAAAAAACAACCTTTTTTTTTTTTTTTTGCTTCGCCTATCACTTCTTTCTCTAGGCTCCCAATCTAGATAAATTCAAATAAAGCTTTTTATGACTGACTACTTAAAAGAGGCTGAGGCAACACACACTTTCTGGTTAGGTTCCAGGCATTACCACGTTCTGTTTTGTTGCCATTTGCCTGCTGCACCCTCTGCGTTTCTTTCTCAGCCCGGGACTCGTGATAAAATACACCCCACACGTTAGGGGTGCACAGCCTCGGCTTCAGTGCCCCCCTCCCGATGCCTGGAGGCCCGGCCCACAGGACGGGGCCAGACTTACGGTTCTGGGGGAAGCATAGTATGTCGGCGATGCTGCTGGAGGCCTGGCCACGCTCTGAAAGGAGGACGGGCAGTACCTCTGGCCTGTGTCCGGAGGGGAAGACGAGGCGTAGATGCGATTTTCCAGTCGCTCAGGCTCGTGCTTGTAGGATTCGAGAGGAAAGGTGTGCTGCTTGGCCACCTGGGTGGGTGTGGACGGAGAGGAAGAGAGGCCCGAAGCTGCGGGGGAGACCACAGAGCGCTGTTAGAAGTCTGACTGAGGCAGAGGAAGGCCGAGAATGCGCTTCCGTTTCTTGGTACCAAAAATCTCAAACGGCAAGAATTGGCATTATTAAATCCTGAATGTTGGGGACAAGTTTTTACTTACTTACTTATTCATTCATTCATTCATTTATTCATTTATTTATTTATTCATTCATTCATTCATTCATTCATTTATTTCTGCGTTGCATCCCCCAACTTATTTATTTATTTATTTATTTATTTATTTATTTATTTATTTATTTATTTCTGCGTTGCATCCCCCAAATAGCTGTGTTGAAGCCTTAACCCCTGGCACCTGTGAAGATTTGGGAATAGGGTCTTTGCAGATGTCATCAAGTTAAAATGAGGTCACACTGGAGTCAGCTTGGCTCTTAACCCAACGAGACCAGTGTCCATATAAGAGGAGAAGACATGGAAACCTAGACGCACACTCAGAGGAGAAGCCATGTCACTGGGAGCCAGAGACCGAAGTGATACATCTATGGGCCAAGGAGCGCCGAGTGCAGCCGGTGACCATCGGAAGCCAGCGGTGAGGAAGGACGCTTTCCAGGGTGTCAGGGGAGGACGGCCCGGCTGACACCTTGGTTTCAGACCTCTAGCCTCTTAACCGGGAGAAGAAACTTCCGTTGTTTTATGCCACCCAGTGTGAGGTACTTTGTTATGGCAGCTCTAGAAAACTCATAGAGTCCAGTGGCTGGATTTGTTTTCCAAGAGAAGCAGAATCTGGATTCGGGTCTGGTGTCTCACATTTCTGGATAACTCAGTAAACTTTTTATTTTAAATTTGATATTTAAAATTTTTAAACCATGGGAGTCAAAGCAAAGATGTCAGTACCAAGGGCTACCTCTTTGCCACTCGCCGCTTCTGACCCAGACAAAGACGCATCAGGCTGCAGAGCTGTAAGCCTGGACCTCCTTTGCAGGGCTACTCTGTCCGGAATTCCAGAGCCCTCTCCTCACAGTCCACAGTCCCTGTACACATGTGTGTTCCCTTCTCTGCTTCCACCTTTGCTCCCCGGAGGAACCTCCTATTCCTCGGGAATCAATTCAACCAACCCCTTTCTTCTGACTCTCCAGCCCTGTGACCCCTCTACCCTGGACTCGTGAGCACATATCACCCACATGAGGTCACAACACGCTATTTAACACCGAAACCAAATGTGAAAGTATGTAAGTTTCCCGTCCCCAACAAAATCCCCCATCTGTCTTTGGGGCAGGGGTTCTGGGTTGGCCTTTTAGGTCCCCACAGCAGCCAGTGCTGCCCTGGTGGGGGGAGGGTGCCTGGAAGATCCTCGCCACCCAACAGGCAAGGCGAGAGAAGGGAGCACGGAAGGGTGTGAGGCTGAAGCTTTGTGGGTGTCTTCTCTCCGTCCCCTTGCCCAGGGAGTGTTCAGGGTACATATTTCCCTGGTGGGAATTTCGGAAGGAACCAATCAAAGGAGGAGGGTCATCTTCTAGGGAACCCCCTTTCCCATGAAGCCATCCCAAGTGGGATGACCTCTGGGAAGCAGGTCTAGGTGAAAGCAGGAGATAGAACACTTGATCACCCATGGTTTTGTGGGTCTCAAAACTTAAGATACCAAAGGCCTCCAAAAGGAAAGCCCCCAACTCTTTTAGAAACAAAAATTTTCCCCCAAAGGTCTTGAGAAGCAAAGCCCGTTTTGAGGTAGGGCTTGGGGATGGGGGAGGAAGGAGAGGGAGGATTAAAAGCAGGAGATCTGGTGGTTTCCAGCTGTTGGGGGAGGGGTGGCCCGGCAGGCAGGGTGATAGAGGAGCTGCCTGGCCCACGTCTGGGCCCTTCTCTAGTGTCACGGCTTCGATGCTCCCCAGGGGTGCCCACAGAGCAGTGAGGAATGGAGATGCCCGCCAAGGCTCAGAGGGGGCGTGCCTGGGCCTTTCAGAGGGCTCTGCTGGGGGGCAGAAGAGGGAAGCTCATGTGCTACTCTGTGGAGCCCAGCACCCCATGGGCCTCACGCCCCCAGGGGTGGTGGCTCATCCTCCCATGGTTCTTCCAGCAAGAGTCCTCAGCTGGCCCACTAGCCTCGTTCCTCACAGAGCAGCCCAGAACAGGCTAGTTCTCACGTCACAGGCTAACAGGGAATTTATGTTCTGTGCTCCCAACGCTCGCCGCAACCACTGGACACAGACGCCCCCTGGGTGCTTCCAGGGGCGAGTACTAGAGACCCAACAGACGGGTGAAACAGAGAGGGATGGGGGGCATTTGAACTCAAAGCTGGTGCCACCAACCACGTTCTAACAGCCTGTGAGAGCCCCTTGGGTGAAGCCCCTGTGGGGGCCTGGCTCTCCATGTTAAGGAGGGGCCGCCCTCAGTGAGGACGCGCCCGCATCTGTCCAAACACAGGGCACAATCCAAACCGGCCCCCCCATCTTGCCTGTGACTCTACCCCCAGACCCAGCTCGGACTCTGGCTCCAACCACACCCCCAGGGCTGTTTTCAGAAGCTGGGACAAAAATGCCTCTGTGGAGGCATTCCGGCAACGTCTACCAAAACTGCAAAGGCACATGCTCCTTGACCCAACAGTCTGCTTCTGGGATTTCCTTCCGTAGATGCAGTTGCGTGGTTGCTGAAGGCGAGCGTGCGGGGTCATTCGTCACAGTGGTGCTTTTAAAAGCAGAGACTGTGGGGCACCTGGGTGGCTCAGTTGGTTAAGCGACTGCCTTCGGCTCAGGTCATGATCCTGGGGTCCCTGGATCGAGTCCCGCGTCGGGCACCCTGCTCGGCAAGGAGCCTGCTTCTCCCTCTAACCCTCCCCTCTCTCATGACCTCTCTCTCTCTCTCTCATTCTCGCTCTCTCAAATAAGTAAATAAATCTTTAAAAAAAAACAAAAACAAAAGCAGAGACTGCAGGTGCAGATGCTCGTCGGCAGGAAGGGGCTAACACGGCGACGGCACATCCACGCAGACAGCCATGGCTCCCTGACGGGCGCGACGGACTGCTGCCTCCTTCTTACCTCTGAGACCGAGCGGGAAGTGAAAAGGCAACCCCCAGAGCCATCTGCACAGAATGACCCCACTCACAGTCTCAGAAAGGGGGATAAGAACGTACATACGAATATTCGGCCCGTCTGCACGTGCCCAGAGTATCTCGGGGAGGATGCGGAGGCACCGCTGGAGACAGGAAGGGAGGGAAGGGACAACTGTCATCGTCCACCCTTTCCTATTTTACAACTTTCCTATCATGTGGATGCCTGGCAACTCAGAAAATTACTTTCTTCAGCCCCTGTTCAGCTTTTGAGCCAAGAGGCTGGCTGACACCATATAGATGCGCCTCCCGCCTCTTGCCCTGATCCCAGCTGCCTGCCCCCAGCTCTGGGGAGGTCTATCTCCCCCTCTCCCCCTCTCCTCCCCCCCCCGCCCCAGGATGGAAGCACTCCGAGGGCAGGGCCTGGTCAGTCTCCCTCTCTCTCTACGAGAGGCTGTCCCATTCACAACATTCTTCAGGGATGAAGCCCAGTTGTCATTATGTAAGGGACATTCAAAGCTGGCAGACTTCCTTGCAAGCTCTTTGGGCATAGAATATTCCTTCCTAAGTGTAAATAATTTAAGAGAACATGACTAAGCAGCTGCCCCCTAAGAGGGCTCTTTAAAGCCCAAATGGTGGCTTCTGCTTCTCCTATGGCTCATCCTCTGTGGGCCATCCTCTGCGTCCTGGAATGGTCTGAACCTGGTGCTACAGAGGCAAGGAGGATGGTGCAGGACACCCACAGCCCTGGACACAAGCTTGCTGAGCTGTCTGGGGTGAGGAGAAGCTAAGTGGGCTTCCTGTCTGGTGGGGGTAACAACTGGCTTCTAGCGGAACAGAATGATTCTCCACGCCCCCAGGAAAGCTCCCCTCAGCGAAGTCCCTCCAAGTTCAAAAATGCTTCCATCTTTCCACCCGGCCTTCCTGTCTCCTCTCTGCCCCCTTCTGGAGTGGGTGGTCTCGTTGGGGAAAACGGGATGATGCTCTGGACTCTAGAGGGGGAGGGAACAGGTAAAATGATGTGAGGATTAGCAATATGTGTAGTTTAAGGTACAGGGAAAGAACCTTCCTAGGGCCAAAAATATGCCCCCTCTTTTCCCTGATACATGAACCATTGTTAAGAGGGGTAGAGTCTTGAAATAGCGACATCTTTTTTTGCATAATGCCTCACTGTTTACAAAGTGCTCCTACACACTCTTGCCCCATTTGCTCCCTGAAGCCATGCCCTGGGGGCAGCTTTATTTTCCCACTTTGTAGAGGGAGAAACCAGTGACCCGAGAAGCTGCTGGTCCCTGGTCCTTTAGTGAGTAAATAATGGCAGAGGGCACACCTGTAACCAGCGTCCTGATTCCAAATCCTAAACCCTTCTGCCAGCATTGAATAGGGAGATTGCAGGGAGATCACAAAGACTTAAAACAACATTTTGGGTGTGCGAAAGTGGGATTTCACAGGCCAGCGGGCAGGACAGCTTAGAAAGCACTGGGTGCAGAAGGGAAGTGAGAAGTAGGAAGGAGGGAAAGGGGGACAGGAGGAGAGGTGGGCTTGGAGCTCTTTGGGCTTCCTCCCATGGGGTGGGCTTCCTCCCATGGGGTGGGCTTCCT
>NW_023270680.1:698026-779358 GCF_011800145.1 Mirounga leonina
GGGCTTCCTCCCATGGGGTGGGCTTCCTCCCATGGGGTGGGCTTCCTTGTCAGCCAGCAAGAGTGGAAACGTGCTCAGCAGAGGGGAGACTTTTACTCGCATTTATGATGTTTTACCGGGAAAAGGGGGGATGTCTTATGAAAGAAAGCAGGAGGGTAAGAATGACATTCCTAAGTTTTTTTCTTCTTTTGATTATTGATGTCACAATTCTTAAATGAAGAGGAGAATGGGGCAGTGCAATCCCCCATTACTTTGAAATAGACCAATTTATTTCCTAATCACGGGGCCAACTGCCAAGCCGCAAGCTTTCAGGAAGACCAGGGTCTGCTCATCCAGCTGCCAGGGGCCAAGCGTGTGCAGGCGTGGAGGAGGGGGTGTGTTCCATGAATCCGATGAATCCCACCTTTCAGTCCGGTTGGGGAAAGTGAGGCAAAAACCACACCCAAACCCAAACACACCATACCATATGCAGGGAGCACGGGGAGTTAAATGCGTGGAACACTAGAGCAGGAGATGCTCGGAGAAGGGGTGGGAAAGCCCAGTAGAGACACCAGAAAAGAGCTGGGCCTGCAATTTGGAAAACAAAACAAATCTGCCCCCCAATTAAGGCGACCTTCCGAAGGGCCCAGACAAGACTGGGCTGCAGCAACAGTACCCAGAGCAGACAGGGTTCCCCCGTTTTGTTCTTCTGAGAAGGCTTTCCCTCCTTCTTCTGCTTCTTAAGGACTTTGTTTAGGATCGCTGTCAGCCTCTGAGAGTGAACAATGCCTTTGATTCTCCTGGGGTAGCAGCCAGGACGAGTGAATAGGCACAGTGAGTGAGCAGAAACGGCTCCTGGCAGCCACACAGGACACCAGGCAAGCGGCTCCAGACACCAGGGAGCCATGAGCTGGTGACTTCACAGGGCCAGGCTGTATTGGCATGAGCTACGTCTACAGAGATGGGGGAGGAGGCGGCACAGGGGCGCCCCTGGAAGAAAGTGAGCAGACGTTTGCAGAAGGACAGCAGTGTGGTGTGGAAAGCGGAGGCCTGGATTTCAGAAGCCTCAAGTTCTAGGCCTAGTTTTGCCACTAAGCAGCCATGGGCCCTTAGGCAAATCAAGCCCTTGCGTCGGTAAAAAAAAAAAATAAACCAGGTAGACCAGATGGCTGTTTGGGGTGCACATGCTCCCCCTCCCCCCTGCCCTTGGGCAGCACATGCATACGGTCTGAAATAACAAGGATAAAATTCATTCTGTTCCTGTTCTTTTTTTTTTTTTTTAAAGATTTTATTTATTTATTTGAGAGAGAGAGAATGAGAGAGAGCACATGAGAGGGGGGAGGGTCAGAGGGAGAAGCAGACTCCCTGCCGAGCAGGGAGCCCGATGCGGGACTCGATCCCGGGACTCCAGGATCATGACCTGAGCCGAAGGCAGTCGCTTAACCAACTGAGCCACCCAGGCGCCCCTCTGTTCCTGTTCTTAAACGTCCTTGCTGACCATTGTCTCATGAGAAGAGCAAATATTCAATTTACGCTGGATGGGAGGCTTACTTAGATGCAGTTCTAAAAACAACTAACGACTCGTTACAGAGATGAGGGGACTTACGGCTTTTGTTCCTAACTTTGAAGAGATGATGACGAGGGTCATGGGGTGGGGGGGATGGTGGCACATGCAGGGAGAGGCAGGAGTCCCTGCTGCTCAGGAACCGTGCCACAAAGAGGGGCACTTAAAGGGTCAGAAAGCCCGGTAATAGGAGCAGCACAACCGATGCGTGCACGTGCTGGGTCTGGTGTGGTTCGAGAAAAAGCCCGTCTGCCACTCGCTTTGCTTAGGATGGCTTTTCTCCACAAGTAAATTTACTGCTTCAATTTTTATTTTTTTTTTAAAGATTTTATTTATTTATTTGACAGAGAGAGACCCAGCGAGAGAGGGAACACAAGCAGGGGGAGTGGGAGAGGGAGAAGCAGGCTTCCCGCGGAGCAGGGAGCCCGATGTGGGACTCGATCCCAGGACCCTGGGATCATGACCTGAGCCGAAGGCAGATGCTTAACGACTGAGCCACCCAGGCGCCCTGGTTATCCTCTGCTCCTCCTGGCACTGCCCTCCACGATCCCCTTCATTTTTGCCCTGAATTACCTGAGGTGGGACCTACCCAAGGTGAGACCTACCCGAGGTAGGAACTAACCGAGATGAGACCTACCCAAGAGGGGAACTCAGAAGGACAAGAAATCCTTTCCCATCTCTTCTCCCTGGGTTTCCCCCTTGAGGAGCCTGGGGGAGCTCGGGGGATACCAAAGGCAGTGGAGGCTCTGTGTCTAAAGGAGTAAGAAGCTTCACTATCAGGAAATGTGGGTCAAAACCTGAGACCCTCTTGAATCCTAGGCCTTGAGATCTGAACCCTGATGGTAGGTTTCCAGGTTCTTCTTGGTTTTAAGGAACCAATCACGTCTTATGGCAGCTGGACTTTCTGGGGCATGAACTCTACTTGTGGGGTAAAACTAGACTTCTCTGGCCTCAGTGGGCTGGGGTTGCAATGGGTGCAAACATAAGCAGCCATTCTTACTTGCTCATGAGGAGGGTTTGGCCGACTGTCTCTGGTACATGTATGGTCTGGGTTTGCCCCAGTCCAGTGATCTGCTCTGAGGTTCTGTGTAGAATATTCCTGAAGAGTCCCCAAATGTTTTTCATTGCACTTTGGACACCTTTCTGCCTTCATTTCACATGGGAAGGTTTTGCTCAAAACCCTTGGTCTGGGCAGTCCCTGATCTCCATCTTCACTGAGTTAGCCCAACACACTGGACACACTGGACACAGTGCCTGGGCCACAAGTTGAGAATATGTTTTATAATCTTTAATAGTTGAAACTATTCAAAATATGTTGGAGCCTGTCTAGAGTCATTTTGGAATCAAAGCATTATGGTAATTCAGTGGGTGAAAAATTCTTTCTATTAAAAAAACACAAAAATCCTTTTAGGACATTTTCTAAGGTTCTTATTCTCCTAGAAGGCATCCAGGAAAAACTAGTTTTACAGGGCTCTGAAAACCCCATAGCATTCTGGACCTAGTTGTTAGGTAGCAGGCTCAAGCATATTGATATTTGCATAATAAACTGGAAAAGAAAACAAAACCAAGACAGGGATGGAGAAGGAAATGGGAATTTGGCAGGGGTTGACTCTAGATCAGCCCCTACAGGGTGGTCCCAGCCTCTGGTGCCTGCCCCGGCCTTTAGAAGAGCTGTGCCCTCTTCATGCTCATCCGGAGGTCTGAGTTCTGCTTCATGGATCCAAAATGCAACCCTAGATACTTCACAAAAGTATATGTGCCTTTTGATATTGAAGCTAAAAGGCAATCCTTGAGGAAAGGAGAGAAAAAAAAAAAAAAAAAAAGCCCTCCATCGCTTTGTAAAAGGGAGAGACTCTAGAACAATCCTAAGCCCTCAGGTCCTTTGTAAGAGGCAGAGATTCTAAAACAATCCATTTCAAAACAGATTCTGACAAGCAACTTGCTAAGGATTTGCCAACGAGGGGAGAACAGTGATGCTGGTCCCTTCTGATGACGATCTTTGTGGAATCACAGAAGCAACAGGTGTTAATTGATACTCTGTAGATTAATTCAGCTGAATGAGAAGAGTCCCCACCTAAAGAATCATAGGGGGACTCAGCGGCGAGTGACCTCAGCAGATAAACATCCCATGGCCTCATTTTACAGTGGAGAAAGTGCAGGCCCTGAAAGTGAAGTGTCAGGTCCAGGGGCAACAGCTGGGTCAGAAGCAGGGCCACGCACAGCAGTGACATGGCTCTTTAGACCCCCGGTCTGGTGTTAGAGAGGTTTCAGACACCGGCTTCACAACCGTGGAGGGTCAGGGAGGACACCATCTGTGTAGGTGAGAGAAAAGAGCATGTGCTCACACAGGAGGCCGGCAGGTGCTTGGAGTCAGAGGTGGGAGGGTGGGACGCAAAGGATACCCCTGTGGTCCACACTGCTGCACTCAGGCTCTCTCTGGCCTGCCCCACGCTCCTCCTCCCATGTCCGCCAGCCACCCCCAGAGCTCCTGCAGCCTGCACGGTGGGGGTGGGGGTGGGGGGATGGAGCAGGTAGTGGGAAGCCATGACCAGGACATACTGGATTTGGGAGGAGGAAATGAGGTGACTCTAGGTTCCCTCCTGGGTCAATATGGGGACTACCGTCTCCTGAGAGAACATAAGGGAAGGTTCCTTCCTGGGTCAGTATGGCGACTGCCATCTCCTGAGAGAACATAAGGGAAGGACACTAATTCAGTAAGAGACCCATGGGCTTTCAGACTCCATCAGGTGCCCAGTGGGCAGGGGAAAGGTTATCTGGTGTTGGCCACAGCGGGGACTGGAAGATTTCTGGGCAGGAGCCCCCCTCAGCGCCCTGCCCTGCTCGGATGTGCTCCCCGGTCAGGACTAGCTTTCTATGCACGTTCAGACAAGTCTTTCTAACCTCCATTTCTCCGAGATGCCTGCTTATAACACTGTCGTTCCGGCAAACCGTTCTGGCAAAGCCAGCCTGTCTAGCACATGCAGGTATCACTGGGATATAAGATGGCGGATCTGGTTGGAGGGCACGCTGGGAATGAACTCTGCTGATATGTGACCACAGGGAAGGTCAAGACCCCCAGGCTCCAAAAGCATGCCTCTTGGCGAGAGGTCTCCACCGGGAGAGCTTCTGCCTGAAACACCCCCATTCTGACCGGGCCTGCCCCCCCGTGCCGGGAACATGGACGTGCCATTGTTCCCCATGCTCCGTCTCCAGCCCCTCTTGGAATTCCTCGTCATCTACCATCTGCTTATTAGTCTAGCTACTGGGGAAAGTCCCCAGAAACTGGGAAGGGATTCTGCGAGTGTGTCTGGGTCCCAGGACCCTTGTATAGTCTGCTGAAATTGATAAATGAAGCACAGATACACAAATTATTCTCTTTCTGAAATAACCACATGGCAGTCTAACTCCCCAAAGGCCAGGTTTTAAGAATTTGAATTCCAGGGCGCCTGGGTGGCTCAGTTGGTTAAGCGACTGCCTTCGGCTCAGGTCATGATCTTAGGGTCCTGGGATCGAGCCCCGCATCGGGCTCCCGGCTCAGCAGGAAGCCTGCTTCTCCCTCTCCCACTCCCCCTGCTTGTGTTCCTGCTCTCGCTGTCTCTGTCTCTGTCAAATAAATAAATAAAATCTTTAAAAAAAAAAAAAAAGAATTTGAATTCCAAGGGGTCTCAAAACGTTATCATAGTTCCTTCTCCGAAAAGGCGGCTGGACTCCCACCGTTTCTGCTTCTAGCAGTAGCCGTGTCCCCTCTGAGGGACCCTCGTGGAGGCTAAAGATGTGATGGAAAATCAGTGTTGAGAACCAAACTGGGACAAGCCAGTGAGTGCACCTCAGCAGGACGCTGGCACACTGAGGTTCCCAAGCGGACTTTTAAAATCAGAAACCGGGGTGCCTGGGTGGCTCAGTTGGTTAAGCGACTGCCTTCGGCTCAGGTCATGATCCTGGAGTCCCGGGATCGAGTCCCGCATCAGGCTCCCTGCTCGGCAGGGAGTCTGCTTCTCCCTCTGACCTTCCTCCTTCTCATGCTCTCTGTATCTCATTCTCTCTGTCTCAAATAAATAAATAAAATCTTTAAAAAAAAATAAAACATAAAGATTTGATGGGCGCCTGGGTGGCTCAGTTGGTTAAGCGACTGCCTTCGGCTCAGGTCATGATCCTGGAGTCCCGGGATCGAGTCCCGCATCGGGCTCCCTGCTCGGCGGGGAGTCTGCTTCTCCCTCTGACCCTCCTCCCTCTCATGCTCTCTGTCTCTCATTCTCTCTCTCTCAAATAAATAAATAAAATCTTTAAAAAAATAAAAAATAAAAAAAAAATAAAATCAGAAACCGGACCTTGAGCTCTTCCTACACTTTCCATAATGTGGGCTATTTGAATCTAATCAGTACGCCTGAGGAGAGCTCCTCCCTGCCACAGACCGCAGGCCCCGGCTGCCAGTGACGGGGACCCTGCGGCTCTGCTTGATGCCCCACTCTGGAGTTTCCTGGGTTCTTTAACCTTACCCTGGGGGGGCGCTCCCGATCCCCCCTGCCTCTACGCTCTGGGCTCAATCCCAGTGACAAGGGGATGTGGGTGATCTAGAAGGTGCTCGGAGCCACCGTCCCTTCCCTGAGATAAGTCTTGGGTGATTTCCAGATGGGCAAGACACACTATTCTACCAGGCACGATGGTTTCCAAACCTCTACTCTGGAAGCCATGTTTAGCAAAGCAGGAGGAGGGGGAGGTAGAGGCTGGGAGCTGGGGAGATGGTCTGTGGGCGAGCGGTTCCGGCCTGGCTCTCGCCCTCCCGCCGGGGCTCCGGGCAGGCCAGGTGGTGGCCGGCAGCCAGCTGGGGGCATTCCCTTCCAGGGGCGCCGGCTGTAGCCGGCTGCCACGGGACTCCGACCAGGGCTCTCCTGTGGCCTGTTGACTCAACACATCACCTGACACCACACGCCAGGACCTCTGGGTGTGAGGTGCCAGGGAGACTGGACGGGTGTGTGCGAGGCCAGGGAGGCCTCGGGCCGGGCCGGCGTCCAGGCCACCTCTGCCACCAGCGCTGGTTTCTGTGGTGCTGGTCTGGGCTCTCCGCTCTCCTCATTCACCTCGCGAATAAAGGGACTGTGGGCCTGCTCCCGGGGAATTAATGGGTAGATTCCCTGTGAAGGAGGAAGAGGGGAGGAAGGAAAGCCGCAGACAGAAGGGAATCAGGCAGCTCATGCTGAAAACACATGTCCTGGCTGTGTCCTTTCAAAGGCAATCCAGAACCTTATGCCCAGGATCTGCCTCGGCCCTCGACAAACACCACAGCAATCCAACAATCCCACAGCAGTTCTGGGAATTGAGGGTCAAAGATGACAGCATCAGACCTGAATTTTTCCTTGTGCTTTTAGTAG
Source organism: Mirounga leonina (assembly GCF_011800145.1). NCBI lineage: Eukaryota > Metazoa > Chordata > Mammalia > Carnivora > Phocidae > Mirounga > Mirounga leonina. Next base: position 704,939 of record NW_023270680.1, read on the forward strand.
AGCAGTAACGAGTCAACTGGAGGGGACTGGCAAAGGCGCTGTCCTCCTGGGGAGCCCAGAATTCCTCACCTTCCAGTGTCTGACATTAACCACCACTGTCCAAGCTCGTTTTATGGGTAGAAGAAGCCAGCCTCCTATTTGTATGACATTCAGGTTTGGAAGGTCCCTTGACCTCTTCCAAATACCTCATCTACTCCATCAATCTCTCTGGTGACCAAGCCTCCCCTTTCTCCATGTTGTTTTTACCTAAAGGACTGCATGCCCGGTTCATGGCGTCTGGCCCGGATACTGTTACCCTACAAATGACAGCAAGGAGGTGCGGTCCCCGGGAAGGTGAGTGAGGGGAGGAAGGACAGGGGCTGGAGCTCTGGATTCAGTTGTACCCAGTTAGCACACTCTGCCTCTACCTCATTTTCTCTCTGGTGCTCTCCTCCCTGGGTTTCTAGAATTGGGGCAGGAGAAATGATATCAGAACGCTGTGCTTAGGGGAGCAGGTTTTTCCCCATTTACCTTCTGATTCACTCCATAGCGTCAGCATCTATTGTTGGCTAAACTCATCTTTTGTAAAGCTGGTTTCTAGAGATCCCTGACTTTTCTTTCTTTTCTTTCTTTCTTTCTTTTTCTTTCTTTCCTTCCTTCCTTTCTTTCTTTTCTTTCAATATTTTATTTATTTGACAGAGAGAGACACAGCGAGAGAGGGAACACAAACAGGGGGAGTGGGAGAGGGAGAAGCAGGCTCCCTGCAGAGCAGGGAGCCGGATGCGGGGCTCGATCCCAGGATTCTGGGATCATGACCTGAGCCGAAGGCAGATGCTTAACGACTGAGCCACCCAGGCACCCCGACTTCTTCCTTCCTTTCTTCCTTCCTTCCTTCCTTCCTTCCTTTCTTTTTCTTCCTTCCTTCCTTCCTTCCTTCCTTCCTTCCTTCCTTCCTTCCTTCCTTCCTTCCTTCCTTCCTTCCTTCTTTCTTTCTTTCTCTTTCTTCCTCTCTCTCTTGTTCTTTCTTTCTCTCTTTCTTTCCTTCTTTCTCTTGAGCGTGCATGAGTGGGGGAGGGCCAGTGGGAGGGGGAGAGAGAGACTCTCAAGCAGGCTCCTCACCCATTGCTGAGGAGCCTGACGTGGGGCTCGATCTCCCGACCCTGAGATCATGACCTGAGCCAAAACCAAGAGTTGGATGCTTAACTGACTGAGCCACCCAGGCACCCCGAGATCACCGGTTTCTCGAGTTAACTTATTCCTCCTTTTTATGCACCTTGCACATTCCAGTATTACGAATTATAGTATGCTGTAGTTACTTCTTTACATATCCTGTCTCCTTCACTAAGCATGATTGATAGTGAGTTTCATTTACCATGGTGCCCCAGCCTGGTACATAATCCCAGCATTGTTCACAGTGCCTATGTGGCACACCTTAGTTCAACAGAATGCCCAACCAGCACAGTCCATAAAAGAACAAACAAATGAGCTGGGTTTCATTAAAATTTAGAACTTAAGCTCTTGAAAACATACCGTTAGGAAAATGAGGAAAGATAAGTGGCAGGGAGAAAATATCGGCAAAACATACATGTTAAAGGATTTGTATCCAGAATATATAAAGAACTCTCAAGACTCAATAATAAAAGAAAAATGGTTCAATAAAGAAAGTGAACAGAAGATTAAAACAGATACTTCAGCCAAGAAGACATACAAATGACAAGCACGCTGAAAGGTGCTTATTAACTATTAGTCATGAGGGGTACCCACTTTAAGACAGCAATGAGATACCACCGCACACCTAGGAGACTAGCTAATTCTCTCTAAAACTGACGATACAAAGTGCTGGCAAGGATATGGAGGAACAGGAACTCTCATATGTTCAGAATGGTGCAGCCAGTTTGGAAAACCGTTGGACAATTGCTTACGAAGCTAAACATATACTTACAGTACAGCCCCACAAAGCCACTAGAAAAGGAAGTAAAAACTCACGTTCATACAAAACTGGCATGCAAATGTTTATACTGGATTTATTCATAGTTGCCCCAAGCTGGAAACAACCCACAAAGCCCTTCAACTCGTGAATTAATAGACAAGCTGGTGCATCCAAATGGAACATTCCACAGTAATAAAAGGGAAGGAACCATTGAGATATGCAGCATCACGGATGAATCTCAAATGCACTTTGCTAAATAAAAGAAGACTGTACACTAGATTTTACCATTTAAATAGAAATTATAGGGGAAAAAGCAAAATTACAGGGAGGAGAAAATTATAGGTTATAAAAATTATAAAGGGGCATGAGCGAATTTTTTGGGTTCCATATCTCGATGGTGGTGGTGACTATACAATTATACACGTTTGTCAAAGCTCACAGAACTGTACACTGGAAAAGGTGAATTTTACTGTATGTAAACTATACGTCAGTAAACCTGACTGTAAAAAAAAAAAGCTCTAATATGACTTTGAGGGCGGCTATCTATGCAGCCTGGGCTAATGGGGGGACCAGGTATCATTTTCCCTGGGCCCTGAAGGAGAGATGGGTAGAGTAGGGCTATGATGCCGACCCGGATGGGGCCGTGATGCAGACCTGAGTAGGGCTGGGATGCAGACCTGGGCAGAGCTGGGATGCAGACTTGGGTAGGGCCATGACGCACATATGGGTAGGGCTGGGATGCATCCCGTGTCTGCATCCCAGCCCTACCCATATGTAAATCATGTAATGCAACATTACAGTTGAGGTGGGACCCTGGCATGTGACCCAAGAGCTGCTCAGTTACAAATAGCAGCTAGACTCCCCCCCGCTCTGGCCAGAAGATTGTTTTGGGAAACAGTATGGAGTGACCATGGCTAAGCAGGGGGAAAGTGAGCTCTGGGCTCTGGGAGCCCCTGAGCTTGCTGGCCTGTGCCCTTCAGGCCCATTGGGAAGAGGAGCAGATGAGGAGAGTTCAAAGGTCAGGCTGGAGGAAGGGAAGAAAGTCCCTGAAGAGTGCGCAGAGAGAAGCAGGCCGAGTGAGGCTCTGGCAGACAGGTCACCCAAGCTCACATTCAAGGCCGCTGGACAGACACAGCTGGGCGTTGCCCAGAGCAGCACTACAGAGTGCGTTCGATGCCTGCCTCCCCTCCCAGGTCCATCCCTCTCCCTGGGAGTCTTTGTCTGGCTCCCCAGGGAGGCCCCTGCAGGCCCAGGAGGTTTCTGCACAATTGCATCACTGTGGGGGGCTTTCCCCATTTTATTTAAAAATTTTTAAAGATTTTATTTATTTATCTGACACAGAGAGAGAGAGCACAAGCAGAGAAGCAGCAGAGGGAGAGGGAGAAGCAGGCTCTCCGCGGAGCAGGGAGCCCGATGTGGGGCTCGATCCCAGGACCCTGGGACCATGACCTGAGCCAAAGGCAGACGCTCAACCGACTGAGCCACCCAGGCGCCCCGCTTTCCCCATTTTAAAACATCGTGGTAAAATAAGGGTTTTGCTTTGGTTTTTAAAAACTTATATGCCAAGTACAGGAATAGTCATGAATATCTGAGAATATCTTAGTAAACTTTCTGAGTAAGCTAATTTGTGGATCACAACATCTTCAAAATTTTTTTTAATCATAAAATGCAAAGAACATAAAATTTACCATCTTAACTATTTTTAAGTGAACAATTAAGGGGCATGAAGTACATTCACACTGTTGTGCAACCATCAGCACCCTCATGTCCAGAACTCTTCATCTTCCCAAACTGAAACTGTCCCTATGAAACACGCATCCCCGTCCCCTCCCCCAGCCCCTGGTGCCCACCTCTCTACTTTCTGGGTCCGTGGATCTGACCACTCCAGGGTCCTCCTGAACAGGCATCACACAGGATTTGTCCTTCTGTGACTGGCTTATTTCACTTGGCATAATGTCCTCAAGGTTCATCCATGTCCTAGCATATGTCAGGATTTATTCCTTTTTAAGGCTGAATACTGTTCCATTGTATGGCCAGACACATAGTACTTCCTTTCCTTCCCTTTCCCTTCCTTCCTTCTTTTTTAAAGATTTATTCTTTTATTTTTAGAGAGAGAGAGAGCAGGGGGAGGGAGAGAGAAAATCTCAAGTAGACTCCCCCCTGAGCAGGGAGCCCGATGCGGGGCTTGATCCCCCAACCCTGAGATCATGACCTGAGCCGAAACCAAGAGTCAGAAACTTCACCGACTGAGCCACCCAGGAGCCCCTCACACAGTGCTTTCCTTTAAAACTCGCTTCCAGCTTTGCTATTGCTTCGTTTCTCTCAAGAGATGGCGAACCCTCCTGGCGTGCAACCGCCCTCCCCTTTGGCAGCAGTCTTGCTGTGACTCCCACAGTCCAGTTTCTGCATGGCCCCTTGGGTGGGGCACGAAAGGCCCGGAACGAGGAGTCAGGAGTGCGATGCCTACGCCACTCCTAAAGACCCGCTGGGGACGCCCCCACGGTCCCTCCTGGTCAGAATGTCTGTCTAGCTGGGCTATTGCCTGCCCCTTCCCTCTGGGCTCTGCACGTGTGTGGGGTGCTGGGCCGCGGTCACAGGACCCCGCGCCGGTCACCCAGGCCTGCAGTGGGAGGGAGTCCGGGGAGATGTCAGACATTCCTTGCCTTCCTGTAGCCAAGTTTCTGAAAGCCCTGCCGAGGGCAATGTGACATTTCCATGACACCTGGGGAGGCTGCCGGCAGTGACATAACTGGAGGGGGGAGGGTTGGGGGTGTGTCCCCTGGGCAGAGAGCCTGCCAAGCGGGGCCCAGTCCGATGACTCGCTGTTGTGTAAATTAAAGCAACAGTCACCTGATCTTCCCTGTCTCAGCTGACCTTGCTCCCCTGATGTGACCCCCCTACCATGTCGGTCACTCAGGCACAGGGGTCTCTTCAAGAAAGCCGTTCGAGAAAATCCCTATCGTCTTCCTGGGAGGATGACACAAATACCATAGGCAGGTTATTTGGAGGGGTCCCCAGAGGGGACAAGCCCCTCCTAGCAGGTGCCTGGGACAGGCCGTTCTGTGGGTTCACGAGGGCTCACGGGGGGCTCATGGGGGCCAGCATGGAGCTGGGTGCTGGACCAGGGGCTGCGGAGGCACCTGCGAGGAAACACAGCCCCTGCCTTCTCTCAACTCACCCTGCGGGCACTTCAGCCACAAACTCTAGCTCTACCGCGAACCAGCGTGGCCCACGTACACCCTGGGCCTCAGTTTAGCTCTCAGTGAAATGGACAAATCAAAAATGAACTCTTGAGAGGCGCCTGGGTGGCTCAGTCGGTGAAGTGTCCGACTCTTGATTTCAGCTCAGGTCATGATCTCAGGGTCGTGAGATCGAGCCCCGCGTCGGGGCTTAAGATTCTCCCTCTGCCCCTCCGCACTCGCTCGCTCTCTCTCTGTCTTAAAAAAAAAAAGAAGAAAAGAAAAAAGAAAGAACTCCTGAATGGGATACCTCCCTTGGGTAGCGAAGCAACTTAGCTCCCAAAGCTGCTGAAAGCCGGTCCTCTTCAGAGTGGTCTGCGCCCAAGTTGTCAGGCTGGATGCCAGCTTCACCTTTAGCCCGCTGTGAAGGGCAGCCCCGGTCCGCAGACCCTCACACTAGGCCCACCCGGGGGCTTTAGTCCCAGGGAGAAACCGTGGACGCCACATCCTCCAGACTCAGCTCGGCAAGAACCGTCTGGGTCATCTGACGAGCAGGTAGGCCGCCCTCTGTGTACGTACCACCCCAGCTCTTCCAGGGTCTGAGGGCGCGCGCTCGATGCCAGAACCAGGGTCCAGTGCGGCCTGCTAGAGGTGCCCAGTGGCTTGGCCTCACGTCAGGTCTCCTGCCCAGCCCGGGCCAGGGCTGTGGGAGTGCCACAGACCTTCCTTCTATTTCAGCCCCCAAATACCTCCCCCTTGTTCTTTACCGTTCGGAGTGTGGCTCTGACCAGCTGCTGCTGCGCCTACTACGCGACAGAGACCATCGTGGACCATCGTCCACCCGGGGCATTCTCACTGTGTCCGTGGCAGCCTGAGCACAGGGCTCCGTGGTGGCGTGGGACCTTATCGTGGATGTGGCAAAGCGGCTGTTCTGGAGACCGGGGGCAAGTGGGAAAGTGGAGGGCTTTCGGGGGCCCAAGCCAGGCCTTGGCTGCTGTGGTCATCTGCTCTGCCGGCCTGGGCCTCCCGCCACGCATCGCGCAGCCCCGAGGGCCGTCATCCCTCCCGTGACTCGGAACAAGGGCCTCTTTTTCTTGCCTGAATATCGTATGGCCAAGGGGAAACTATCACCCTCAGTTGTGAAACGTTACAGAGGTTCCCCTCAACCTCCCGTCCATCATCCACTTTCAAAAATGCAGGCTCTTAGGTTTTAAACCCCCCAGTCTGAAAAGTAGGTTTGAGATCCAGGTGAGGGTGGGGCTGGGGCAAACCTCCCTGTCCTTTCAAGTCAGAATGAAGCCAGCTGGAAGGACAGGGTGTGAAAGAGAAGCTGAAGGGGCCATGCAGAGGAGCAAGCCCATGGCCGGTCTCGGGCTGGCCAGTTCCTCCGTGGAACTCTGGAAGGCCCTGTGCGCTGAGCTGCTGAGCCGCTGAGCAGGGCAGCTCTCCTTCTCCAGGCTTCTGCCGGGGCCTGGGGCTGCCACCTGCAGACTGAGCCCCTCCCTCTGGCTCCCCCGCCACAGATTCCTTGAGAGAAAGGAAGAAATGGGCCCTGCCCTCAGGGAACTGTTGGAAGGGAGACAGGCAGTCAGGCAGGGGGTCAGTCATGTCTGGGTCAGGGAGTCCAGGCGCTGTGGGAGGCTCAGCCTGGGGGTGGTCGGAGCCAATTCCCAAAGGATGCCTGAGAACAGCCCAGGGGGAGGGTGGCAGCCTGGGGGTTGGGGCGGGGCACATAGGGAACTCCAGGGCCTGAACAAAGTGGGGGTTCAGCTGTGGCTGCTCAGGCAGGCCCGCGGAAGGCCTTGACCTCAGGTGGGCTTCACTCCGAGCCAACAGCAAGTATGGCAGGCGGGCAGGCTGTCGCCCGATGGGCCCGCCATCACACCTCACTGGAGTGCCGAGCACAGAATGGGCCAAGGCAGGTGTGGGGAAGAGAGAACTGATGGATCAGGCCATCGGAGCCATGGACATGGCCCAGCCTTCCACCTTTTCACCTCCTGACACACAGGTTCAAGGGCACCACAATAGAGAAGGGTGGGTGCAGAGGACTGAGACAAACCCAAACAAACTTCTTGTCCCTGAGCCCTTGTCTCTGAGACCACTTTTGAGGGAATCCACATTCTGAGGGGAATGGATGCCATAACACTGGCATTGAACCCTTGCACACCTGGGAAGAAGAGAGCGTCTCCAGACACCAGGAGCATGGCCTTCTGCCCCCCCGCCCCCGACCGAGGCAGGCTGAGATGCAGCGAGGGTCCCTGTGAACACCCCGTCTGTGGGAGGTCCAGGCACACTCCCATGTACACGGTTGCCAAGCTTGAACGGTCACTGGCAGAGTTTCAGAGAGCGAAGGAAGTAACCTGCAAGTCAGCAGCCCTTCCAGAAAATCTGGGCAGTGTCCCTAAATGCCCTGAGGAGATGTGAAGCCACCCATCTCTGAGCTCCACCCACCCCCCTGTGCACCACGTTGTCTCCTGTCGACAGCCGGGAGAGCTCACCTGCGTTGCAGCAGGTGACTCTTGAAGGAACCAAACGAATAGTTACGTTGAAGGCAAGGCAGCTGTCAGGATTTCTGGGGGGGGGGTCCTGCCTGGTGATTCCTGAGGATCCCCCTCAAAGGCCACCCTCCCCCCGGGGGTGAGGCTGCTGCTGGCCGAGTCCCTAGAGACGTGGGGGAGATGCCGCCTGGCTGGCCCGAGGCCACAGGGTGCCCGCAGGTTTTCTGTCTCGGCCCCCTGCTGAGAAAGAGGAGCTGGGGAGACCAGCGGCACCCCAGAGTCACTGGGGCTGAGATGGCAAAGCACTTCTCTTCAACTTTAGATAAAGGAGGCTGGTATAAGGAGGACCCCCCTTCCTGCTGTGGATGTTTATTTTTGATTAAGAAATGGCACCGGGGCCTTTCCGAGAATTTTTGCTTTGAAGTAATCAGTTAATCAGTGAGGCAATGGGTGTTTACTGGGCACCAACTGCAGAGTGAAGTGTTTGGAGGCGTACAAAGAAGGCATGAGCCACGGATCCTGTGCTTGGGGTGATGGAACCGGGTCCAGGGACAGGAAGAAATGTACGAGTCCATTAAGCCCTGGTGCAAGGAAACATATGATTAAGTGTGCATCAATCCTCTCTGGAAAAGGAAAAAGTGTTCATAAATACGTCACAGTATCCTAAGATAAGGAGCCTGGTACAGCGGGGCAAAGTGATGTAGGCATGGAGGGTGGGGGCTGTTCTTGGAAGAGGTTGGTCTTTGAGAATGATTCGAATCACAGAAGTTGCGGGAGAAAGGGGTAGGGAAGGAAGAGGGTGGCGGAGGGGAAGTGGGATGGTGCCAGACAATCACAAATTAGTACTCCCAAACTGCAAGAACAGGAGACGTCCACGCCGGCCAATGTTTTGCTGCATCCAAGATTAATGAACTAGTCCCAGTGAAATCCTGCACTGCGGTTCTGAGCAGCGTGGCTTCCGTCTTCATATTTAGTAGGAAACAGGCCATTGCATAAGTCATCGTGAAATGTTTTCTTCCCCCACAAGGGGATATGAGGTGAGTTCTGGCAGCCCTCTCTCTGGCACCAAAATATTTTCAGTTGAATGAATAGGGAAGAAGCATATTGTAGGCCTGCCTCTGTTCTGGGGGCTGGGAACAGTGAGCAAGAGAAGACGCCCAGCCCTCGCGGAGCTTAGGTTTTTGGACCCTGGCTACTTGGAGTGTAGTCTCATGACCAGCCCCCTGGCATCACCGGGAGCTTGTCAGACACGCAGACTCCAAGGCCCCACCCCAGACCCACAGAATCCAAATCTGCCTTTAACGAGATCCTCTGGTGACTCGTGCAGCTTGGCTCTGGGCCAGTGGTTTAGACTTGACCGAGGAGCATCATCTCTTGCCAGGCTGGCGGGACCGCAGTCCTCTGGGCCCCACCCCCTGAGCCTGGGCTTCAGTAGTTGGGGTGGACCCCGGGACTCTGCATTTCTGACAAGCTCCCGAGTTTCCGGGTGGTGAGCCGGTTGGGCACCCACGCTCTGAGAGCCTAGTGCTCTGAGGGCTCCCTCAGGTTCCGGTGAAGCTGAGGAAGCCCCTGGCCCCCCCTCCAGGAGAGGCAGGCCAGCGGCTTCCCTGCATGGCCAGTTCCTTACTCTCCACACCCATTCCCTCCACTCAGAAAGAGTCTGGCTTTGTGCCCGGCCCCAGATGATCCTCAGCTCCCGTCCTGCCCAAGTAGAGAGCAGACGCCTCTGCAGAACCCAGGCCACCTCCCTGGGACCTCTGAGCGGGATCTTCCGTGGTGCCCGGGTGTTCCATGCAGACAAGGCCACAAAGGACTGGAGGCAGCCTTGTTGTGCGAGTGAGGTCCCAAGATGCACTGGGGGCCCATCAGAGTCCCCTCCTCCCTCATGTCTCAGGGGCCAGTCTGCCCCTTCCTCCCTCCCAGCCCTCAGGGGCTGCTGCCTGGAGAAGCTTCACGGGAGCAAGCAGGTGGCCCCCAGCTTGGAGGTGTCACGCGGCTAAGGGTGGCTCTAAACAGAAACGCCGAATTACCCAATTCTCCCCCGACAGTCTGCCGCTGGGCTGACCAGGAGGCCGTCGCTAGCTGCAGGTGGCTGCTGATATTTAAAATTAAATAACATAGAAACTTCAGTTCCTCATCACTTTTAGCGGTTGAATTATGTCCCCCAAAAGGATGTGTTGAAGTCCCGACCCCCCAAAACCTGTGAGTGTGACCTTTTTTGGAAATAGGGTCTTCACGGAGGTAATCGAGTTGAAATCAGGTCATGAGGGTGGCCCTCGTCCAAAATGACTGGTGTCCTTGTGAGAGGAGAGAAATCTGGACACACTTGTAAGGATGGAGGCAGGGGTGGGGCGAGCAGCTCCGTGCCCGGGATTGCCAACCACCACCAGCAGTGGGAGATGGGCCTGCAATGGATTCTCCCTCCGAACCTCTAGCAGGAGCCAACCTCTGACACCTTGGTTTCAGACCTCTGGCCTCCAGAACCTCGAGAGAGAATTCCTGTTGTCTTAAGCCCTCCAGTCTATGGTGCTTTGTTACTGCAACCTTGGGCACTAATTAACGCAGGCGCACTGTCCGTGTTCCTGCTACTCACGCCCCCCCCCAAAAGCCACACGTGCCAGGGGCTACCACGGATGGAGACACACTTCCATCTTTGCAGAAGGTTCTGTTGGACAGTGTCATTCTATAGTATGCCTTTAGGAGAAAGAAGCAAAGATGAATAGTTGGTTTTCAGAAAAAGTCAACGTTTGTTGGGTTGGCCCAATCCCGTCTTCCATATTGTCCATATCCTCAGTCCCAGTCCTTCCACAGGGAGGGGGCCCGTCATTGTCAAGGGGAAACCAGGGGCACAGAGTGGCTCTCCTCCCTGACCTGAGAAAGTAGACCTTGACACTTAGGCCCCCTCTTCCTAAATGCTGACAGTAGATGGTGAGGGTGCGGGTCCACACTGAGCCCGAGAACCAGAGCCCCAGAACAAGCCCATTCCTACACAGCCTCTCACCACTCTCCTCTCCCTGGACCCATTTCCTCTCTTTGGCCAATCTCTCCAGCCCAGCACACGCCAGCTTGCCCAGAGGACAGGAAAGCCGGGCAGAAGGATATCTGCCTGCCCCCGCCCCTCCTTCCAGGCTCTCACACTGTCTGTTGCCGAAAACGGCTCATGTTTCTTTCATGCCACTGGATGGTCTTTGCCTTACTCATCAGTGGGTGCCAGAGGCAAAGAAGAAAGAATTAAAATCGGCCCTTCTCCATATAATGAATACTGCTCTGCAAAGAGATTGCAGCAGCCCTAAGCAAGAAAATCTGTTTGCAGAACTCCCCCGGCTGTTTTCCCCATGTGTTTCCAGCTTACTTTACCGATGGGCAAATAGGTCTGTGTCTCTAGCCTGTTCTTGTAGGTTCTACAAATGGAACCAGACAGTGCGGACTCTGCCACATCAGGCTTCTCTTGCTCACATTGTTTGTGAGGTTCATTATATTTGCTGCACGTTGCTGCAGGCTGTTTATTCACATTACTACAGAATATTCCATGGTGTGAACTGATTGCAGTGTGTATCTGTCATCTCTACGGCTGTTGGGCGTCTTGGGTGGTTTCCACGTCAGGGCCTTGATGAACGCTGCTACCTGAACATTCTATACACACACTCACCGGGGGGCACGCACGCTTTCTGTGGGGGCACCGCTTGCTTTTATGTGATGTGGTCGGTCATTCAGCACGAAAATGTCATGGGAGAGGAGAGGGGAGGAGCCTAGCGCTGGAGCATTGGCGGAACATCTACCATGTGCTGGGCCTACATAACCTCATCTGATGGAACCCACGTGCCACCTGTGGGGTTGGCATTGACCCCTCTGTACCTGGACTGCTGAGGCTTGGAGGCTGTGTGCGTTCCGGCTGAGGGAGGCACAGCAGGAGTAAGGCTGGGGGCCCAGGGTTTGGATCCTTCTGACCAAGCCCCAAACCTGTGATTTAGCAGATGCAGCATGTCCCAGAATGCTAGCACTCAACAGCCCGACCCTGGCAGCCTTGGCCACAGGAAACCAAGAACCCTGAGCCGAGCAAGGCTTCATGGGGTAGCAGATGCCACCTGCCGTCAGATACGCCACTGGACGTGCCGGCCGAATGCCGACCACATGACTGACGAATAGCAGATTAGTGAGAACTTCTCAGTGTTCTGATAAAGTGTAAATGCAGTCAGACTGTACTTGCCCCGAACAGAGGCCCTGGCATCAGGGGCACATGACGAATGTGCTGCTATGAGCCGCTTCGGAAACCCCTGGTCTCCGAGTTGGCTGAGGATGTTAGGTTTCCTTTTCGTTCCTGATGATAAGGGAAAAATCCACTTCCTTTTGAGCAACACCAAGAAAACAAAGGATCAGTGCCTATGTTCTCTTTTCTCAATCCGATTGTTAACACACACACACACACACACACGCAAACTGGAGGTGAATCCTGCCAGGAAGGTTGGTTGGAGACCACTAAGCCCCGAACAGGATAACCCCAGCATCCGGCTGCCGACATCCATCATCACACGAAGCTGGCCTTGGGACAATCGGGGACAGTTCCTGCCGCAGATGAGCTGTGTGTGACAGACACTCCTTGGGGAGACAGACGGAGGAGGGGCTATGTCTGTACGCGGCTACTTAAGACGCTACAAACGCACACAAGATCGTTCTGCGGCTTTTTCTGCTGTGCTGTCATTGGGTGAGGCAGGGTCTCTTTGCCCAGGAAGGACTTGCCGGCAGGTGTAAGGGATGGCCACACTCAGCCAATCTGGAAGGCAGACTTGGAAGCCACGTGTCCCTGCCAGGCCAGCTCCTGATACACTTTCTTATGTAAGGGACAGCGGATGTGGCCGAATCTGGCCAACTGAGCCCCGGTAAGGGAAACAGGGACTTTTCTCTGAGACAGAAGCGGTGTGAGAGCAGGTGGTCATTGTTCTCAAGGGCCTGGAGAGAAAATCACTCTATTCGTCCAAAAGATCAGCTCCCTAAGCTCCTGGCTTTACCATCCAATATTCTAGTGAATTTCCATTTCTCTGCCTAAGTCCCCCAGGCTCTGGGGGCCCCAGCGGAAGTTAAAGCCAGAGCCATGGATCTGCCTTTCTCCTGCTGGCTTCATACCCTTGGTAGTCTCAGGGACAGGGCTGGCCTCAAAGTGGCCCTTCTCGGCCAACGGCACCTTACCTATTGCCTTCTGACCTGACATACCCACACAGCAACTTTATGACCTCGCCCCCAAGGTCGGTGTTGTTGAGGGTAGGACTTCAAGCCTGGAGCCTGAGTCTCCTGAGTCCTGCTTCTCACGGTACAAAATGACAACCTGCTTTGTGCACTGTATGGCAGGTGGGAAAGAGATGGCATCCTTCCTTGGAGTGAAAGGTTCCATACCAACTGTTCATACAGCTGCAGTGTGACCTAGAGCAGCAGATCCTCATCCTAGGGAAAATCAGCCCGAAGGGGTTTGGATCGGGCAAGGGGCGGGGGGCCTGGTTTCAAACTCACCAGGCCTTATCAGAGGCCCCATTTCTCCAAGCTGAGTTAGGCCCTCCCCAGTGCTGATTCCTTCTTTGGCCACCCCCAGGCACATGACCAACAGAGCGCAACTACAAACCACTAAAAGTTACCTGGGCCATCAGCAGGCGTGGCCAGGGAGAGGCCGTGACTCTGCGGTCTCTCTAGCAGTCACACCCCGGGCCACCGTCCCTACTGTAACCACAGCTAGAACAGCAGGCCTACAATGCCATGGGGGGCCTGACTCAGCAGGAGTCCTTGGGGCCCGTGCGGCACATTTGCTCTTGCCACGGAACGCCACCTGAGCTGCTGGATCTGGAACCTCAGCCATGGTATGTGAGAAGCAGAAAGCTAGAGGGGTCCAGGGGAAACTGGAGGGAGCCTGCCTGCAGGACGCCCAGCCATTCACAGTGATGGTGCCGAGTCATAAAAGAAGGCTAATTATAGTTAGCGCAGTATTTTGCCACCTGGGAAGGCAGGGGTGCATGGGAGAATATTCTAGAAAGATGCCATTGGAATGGAACACTTGAAGGGCAAATTTCAGTTCTTTCAAAGACTCATTGATGAGAAAGCGGGTTCTCCAGCCCTCTTATAAAGTGGTTATTCCATACCAGGCATTGTTTAGGGTGATTTGCAAATTGTAGCTGATCTAATCTCCCAACACCCCTGGAGGGAGGCTTTGTGGTCCACTGCAGAGGAGGAAACAGAGACCCAGGGAGATCGCGGGACTTGCCCGGGGCCGCACAGCCGGCGGCCGTCAGAGTTGCAGACACCCCTGCAGTCTGGTCCCAGAGTGCAGGCTCGCAGCCCTTGGCGGCTCCTGTCTCCAGGCCTGCAGAGCCAAAGGACAAGTCAAGCTTCACACACAGACAGCAGTGACTGGCTAGAGGTGGGGGTCGTAAGTCACAGCCCTCCCTCACTGGGAAGTCAGGCCCCGGCTCGCCCCATCTCTGGCCAGTCGGATTCTCAAAGTGTGCGCCTTCATGAGTCTCCCCAGGCCACGCCCCAAGGGTCCTGAAAGGGTGGGAGCATCTCCCCACAGCGGGGTGGAGTCAGCCAGGCTGGCCAGGGCTCGGATCCATACCCCAGCGGCATCTCGCTGGAGGGAAGACGGCTCCTCCTGGGCCAGCCTGCAGCAGCCGAAGGACCCACGGTGCGGGTCCTTCCCGGTGGTCCCGGGAGCTCCAGCCTAAGTGAGTCCTGCGTTCTCCCTGTTTCTGAGGGAGAGACTCAGGGAGGGACCAGAAGTTGTTTACTCATCCCAGGAGGTTTAGCCCCTGGTCAGAGGACGACCTTAGGCACCTGGGTAACAATCAGGTCATGTCACTAAGCGCGGTCCCCAGCTCTCAGAAGCTTCCCAAACTCGGGGTGTCTCTGCCTGGGCTAGACAGCAGCTTGCTGCAGGAGAACTAAGGGCAACGTCACCTCACCGGACCAACCGATGAGCTGGAGACCCTGCTGGGGCAAAACCCTGGGGGGCACAGCATGCAGCCGGTGGCAGGGGGTGGGGGGCCTGGGGGGCGTTGCAAAGGCTGCTCCATGTCCAGGGGTCCCTTACAGTAACCAGTGAACCACAGGGCACCATTCCGAGCAACCCACCCCACCTTCTAGCCTGCCTGTCAGCTGCCCCAGGGTCTCCAAAGCTGCTGTCTCGGCAAGGGGGCGGGGGGAGAGGAAGGGGAATTCAAAGGCAGCAACCATCTCTTCCTGGAGGGGAGCGGTGGGGGTGCCGAGAAAGTGATCCAGTTCTCTCAACAAGCCAGCCATCGATGCCCCACCTGCTCCCCGCACCTCAACGCTGTGAAAGGAGACCAAGGGGGGCCGGGCCCCTGATGAGGTTCCTGCTCCCCCCCAGTGGCAAACACAGGACACACGAAGGATCCAGTGCCTGACCGAGAGCCAAGTTAAACAGGGCCAGTCAGTGAGCTGGACCCGGCTCAACAGAGGACTCCAAACGGGGCCAGCTGAGCCTGTGGGACCCCCGGGGGCCACCGCAAAGCCCTGCCTAAAGGTGGAGGTGGTCGGAAGGCACAGGGAGCCCCAGGAGGGAACAGGGTTGATACTTAGCTAGAAAACGCTCATCCAAACCCCAAAAGGGTGGGGTAAGGGTGTGCAGGGACAGCCTCCTGAGCCTCGATCTCGGCAAGCCGCCCTCGACGCACAGGATGCTAGCAACCGCCTGTCACAGGGCTGGACCCAAATCCAGGACTTCCTGCCTCCAAAGCCGAATTGTTTTGGTCCTGAAACTTGCCACATAGTCAGCTCCTGTTCAATATCGAGAAGGAAAAGTACGATGGACATTATGATTATTATTTCTTCTTTATTAACTGGGCTCTGAGAGGCCAAATTAATGAGCTCAGAATTCTGGGCACTATTGATGTCAGGGCTTGTCCTCAGCCTAAACTGTTCAACGAGGCGTTCTGTTGCTTCTCCATCGTCCTATGACCACTGGAGGCCTTCCTACCATCAGTGAAAATAGGAAATAGAAAATGGAGAATATGAGTATCTTCTAAGGAGCATAGATGTTTTAGTTCTTTAACCTTCTCGTTTTGGCACCGGGGAACATTTGCCATGACGGTGTTTAAGGTCCTGAGTCAGCGAGGTGGACGACCTAGGCCAGGGGCACATGGTGCTCAATAGCAGCCTGCATGCCCCAGCCCAGAGCAGCTCTGGCAGATGGCCAGTTAGTGACAAAACCTTGTCCATATAGAATGTATTTTCCTCTTTTTACAGCAATGTGACCCAGCAAATGCTACCAACAACCACAAGAACAGTGAAATGTCCGGGCAGCACGGCAAATTCTATATGGAAATGTAACCGGCCAAGCACAGGACAGTGACGGCTCGTAACTACATCCACGGGAAGCCCTCAGCGGTGCAGATAATTCAAGTTCAGTGTGGCCGCTCGGACAGCCAGTGTGGCCTTGGGCTGCCCGGAGTCAACCGAATGCCCAAGAGGAGAGCTGTCACTGCTTGCTGGGCACCCAGTGGGCGAGCTACGCCCAATCCTGGCGGACTCCATGACCACCGCACATTCAGAGGGTCTTTCAGGAGGAAAAGCGTTTACACTGGGGCCATAAAGAGCAGTCCAGAAAGCTGAGCCAAGGCCAGGGAATGGAAATTACATGATGTTCCAACCTCAATTTCCTGGGGAGAGCAACCATCCCAGGCCTTTGGGCCTCTCCCCGCTGAGCTCGTACGTGCAAGTGCAGATACGACAGAGGCATCTCCAACCAGATTCTAAATCTTAGTTCTACACCTGCTACCCGCCAAGCCCCACCTGGGCTCTCCCTCCCAGCCGCACCCCTCCTGTCCATGCACAGGTGCACACATGGGGCCTCCTTTGCTCCCAGGACTCGCTCAACCCCTCGGCAGTCCTCCTCCTCCTCCTTTTTTTTTTTTAAGATTTTATTTATTTATTTATTTGAGAGAGAGTTAGGGGAGGAGCAAAGGAAGAGGGACAAGCAGACTCTGTGTTGAGCATGGAGCCTGACGTGGGGCTCGATCCCAGGACCCCGAGATCACGACCTGAGGAAAGCAAGAGTCGGCCGCTTCACCGACGGAGCCCCCCAGGCGCCCCGCCCATCTTCCGCACACAGAAGCTGCCTGAGTCTTCAGAACAGGAGCCATTCCTGGTGGCCCTCTGCTCGAAGTTCTGTGATGGCCCCATCACGCCTAGAAGAAATCTGAGGGTCACGGATGGGGTCCCACCGGCCCTCATTTCCTTCCGCCTTCACCCCCAGTGGGCCCCCCACCCCCAGCCTTGACTGACAGCCACGTTTCCCCCTCGGGCCTCTGCCCCTTCACCCTCTGGTCCCCAGGTGCCTTGGCCCTGACCCGGGCTCCCGCTCAGGGGGAGGCCTCACTCCCCAAACCATCCAGGAGGGCACAGCCCTCACTCATCACACACTCCCTCCACCCGCTTTGATTCCTTTACTCCATTTACCGCTACCTGACTCAATACACAAACAGACACACGACAACCTGTAAAACCCCATGGCCTCCTCCCACTGGTGATGGGCTCCCGGGGCCGGGCACTTGGCTTTCTGCACCTCTGTGCTGGTGGCCCCAGGGGCAGGCACAGCAGTTACGATGATGGGCAGGGGGCGGGGGGGGGAGGGGCAGGGACAACCAGGAGAACTAGAAATACGAGGAACCAGTCAGCACTTTGGTGTATGCACTTCAGAAAATATTTGCATTCATATTCAGTGGGTTAGTCTATTTAAACACCTTGCCTATTCGTTTCCTCCGCAGAGCCTCTGGGGTAGGCACTATCATTTCCATCACACAGACGGTGACGCCGAGGCCCAGGAAGGGTAAGCAGCTGCAGATGTCTAATAAACGTTTGTTGAATGAATAAGTGAACAAGTCAGCCATCTCTAGAAATGTGCAAACAGGAGCCGAGGACTGCTTGTTAGGGTGCCTGGCGATTATGGCAGGGATGAGATTTTCAAGAGAGCTACTGGCCTGTCCGTGGACTCAAGGCCCCGGGTCCAGACCCAGGACTCTTCCTCACCTGGGCCCCACGGTGCCCAAGTGACTGCGGGATGCAGGCCAAGGGTTGGGGGAGCGTCCCTGGCCGGGTTTAGTGCCACCATCCCAGGGGCCTCCCCTCCCTGAGGGACTTGGGACTCCCTGGTGCTGCGTTGTGGTGGCAGTCACCCCCAGCCGGTGGTGGGGCCACCTCTCAGGTGACGAGCAGCTGGGAGGATCCAGTGTCAGGGCGTGACTGGCCACCTGGGGCCCGGCCTTCCTCCCACAGCCTGCCTGTCACGTGCTGTAATAGGACCAGGTGGCTCGTGACCTCCACCCTCACACGTCCCCCGGTGTCCCCCACTGCGCGGCCAACTCTGTCGTAAACAGGAGGGGCCTGCGCACTGAGCCTGGGCCTCTGCACGGCTGGATCTGGGGGTCAGATGAGGTGGCCACAGTGGGGTCTTTCTCCCTACTCCTTGGAACTGACCCTCCTCTTGGGACCCATAAAGCTGCAGATGGCAGCGACGGGGACAGCCCTACAAGGGCCTCTGTTCTGGTCCCCTGGGAGAGAGAGAGTCCCTGTCCCCCACTGATGAGACAAGACAAACTGCCCTTCTCGGCTCTGGAAGCCAACCCCACCTGCAAAGCCCCCAGGGCCAGGGTGCGAGCTGCCCACTGGCCTGCCCAGGAGACACTGCCATACGTAGAAGGGGAGCCTGGGTGAAATGAGCTTCCTGTTACCACCGAAGGGGGTCAATGCTGGGTAAGAGCCACTGTGCCAGCCACGTGGTCAGTTACCCAGCACGGTTCCCCGAGGGAAGATGTGACGATCCTCTCCTACCTCGGTCTTCATCTTTCGTGGAGGCTTACGCACAGGTCAAGGATTCAGAGGAGAAAAATGGTCCAGTCATGCAAATTCATTCCACTTGCATTTACATTTTCCATCACTCATTTGGGTATAGGATATTTTCAGCAGATTCCCAGCACCCAAAGCAAATCCTATTTATGGGGTGCCCTGTGTGTTCGGGGAGAGTGGCCAGGCCACGGAGGAGAGGGGTGCAAGCGGGTGTTCTCTCCGCTCCCTCCACAAACACTCCTCACCCTGGTGCACCGATCTGCCTCTGGAGGTGAAGCAGTTTCGAATTTCTCCTTTCTGTGGCTGGATAATTAAATCAAGGCGGGATAACAGAATATGTTGGACACGGGGAAGGGAAGACTCAAAGGCAAAAATCCCAGAAGGGCAGCGGGTCGGGGAAGAGAGAATTCGGAGCCTGACATCTTAGAAATCAGATATGCTGGTGTGCAAATCTGAATGCCCTAAACTGCCTTCTGGGAGTGGAGGGAATTTGGGGCTTTGTTATCTTTTGCTCTGACTCCCACCCACCCCCGCCCCGCTGTGGCCCCCAAGACAGACTCTCTTCTTTAATTCCAGAGCCTTGGCAATTCCACACCCCTAATCGCAAGCCAGGCTGTTTCTTCAGGGCCTCGGTGCCCGGAGTCTCTTACATATGTGTAATGCAGTGTTGTTTTACTTTTTAGCATGGAAAAATGTGAACACATAACAAAGGTAGAACAGAATCACGAACCTCCATCTTCCCCTCACCCAGCTTCAAGAACTGCAAACTCACGGACACAGTTGTGTGAGCGTCGTCTCTCCACTGCCTGCCAGGGAATCACCTGGAAGTCTTGTTAAAACTCCCTGGGCCCCATCCCAGACCGAGTACCTGTCAATTTAGGGGCTAGAGTCCGAGAATCCGTACTTTCCCCATATGTTCCCCCACAGGATTCTCATGCACGGGGAGTGTGGGGTTCACCCCTGAGGAAGGTGGGGGCCGGCTCACTTGGGCAGCATCTTACACTTTCTCAGCTGTCATCTCCATCCGAATATAGATATTATTCAGTTGTTCGGAGGAATAAACACGGTGCATGAGAAAGGTGCTTGACACATGGCAAATGCCCATCACACACCCAATGTTATTGTCCTGCATCACTGTGGTTGGTTCCCAAACCCCGGGGGAAAATGTACACCAAGATGGAGATTTTTTTTTTTTTTTTAAGAGAGGGAGAGGAAGAGAGAGAGAGAGAAAGAGAGAGAGAAGGAGAGGGAGCGGCTGGGGGGGCAGAGGAGAGAGAGAATCCTAAGCAGGCTCCATACCCAGTGGGGAGCCCGACGTGGGGCTCGATCTCACGACCCTGAGATCATGACCTGAGCCGAAATCAAGAGTTGGATGCTTCCCTGGCTGAGCCAACCAGGCACCCAAGATGGAGATTTTGTGGGGGATTTGTCCAAATCTATGAGCTCTGCCATCTCTTGGCACCAAGGCAAGGGTATGCATTTCTGTTTGGGGCCACTGACCAACAGAGAAAAAAAGCAATACACAAACCAAGGAGTTCCCATCTTGCTATTGGCCCCCAGGGGTCAGATATGACACTGAACCTGAGGTTCCCTTGTCCTTTCTTAAGACAACTCAAGGAGATCAGAGGAGGATACCTGTGGAGCGACTTACTATCAGATACCGAGGGAATGGATAGAGACCTTTGGCAATAATGCCCTGTCATCCTAGCCCCCACTGTGACTCTGGGCATTCATGAAAGGGGCAGGGGGCTGGGCACAGCAGGCCCACCTTGTCCAGCCGGGACTGGATCCAGTTGTAAACCTTACCGCCCTGTTTGTCATGCACAGAGCTCAACCCATCCCGCACACAGTAGGCCCGCAGCAATCACTTACAAAGGCAGTTGGGGGACATGGTTTCCATTACATCACCGTGGAAACCGAGGCCTACACAAAATCAAGCTTCCTGTGGCTCCATAGAAATTCATTTAGAGAATAGTAGGGATTAATGCCATTGTCCTAGCTACTGGTTTGAACTCCTCTAAGGAAAAGTTTCTACAACGCAGAGCATTTCAGAAAGCATGGAGGCCCGAGGCAGGCAACTGGTTCAAAGATTTAAATACCTGTGGGGCAGGTGGGAGCGCACATGGATCCAGGAGAAGGGACAGCTTCCATACCCTTTTAGGGAAAGGAGTGTTGGCAGTAATGAGAGTAGCAGCAACTTGCTCCGTAAGAATTTGAGGAAACAAAAGAAGGAAAGAGGTTGCCCTTATAAAGTTAAGTTTTGAAAAGCACATAAAAAGGAGACGTAATTAGCCATTGATGAGAGTTGCCCAAGAGACTGTGATTACATGGCTCAAGAATTTGGGAACACCCATAACTCCACTCAAGGTGACCGGGGTCACCTGCAGGGAGGCAGAAATAATATTTTACTCCAATTTAGCAAGCAGACACTCTTTGGAGAAACTCCAAGCACAGAGAACGGTGGAAGGATGGTCATCCAAGGGCACAAAACAGGAAGCTCCAAATGCCTTTCCGCACACGGTCCAAGGGAAGGGTGGCCGGGTGCCAGAACATCCTAGATCACACTCGAATTCACCCAGCAGCTGTTGGGCTGGCTCCCCACGTCACTCGGCAGGTTAGGATGCTGGTGTCTGCACCCTGGTCCACATACCTACGTGTGCCCATCATCTGTACCACAGAGATGAGAAAGCTTTAGGTCCTGATGGTTTGATGAACGGAGAAACAGGCGTGTTCTTGGTGTGCTGAAGAGAGCGAGTTTTTGAGCCTACAAAGTTGATGACCCATCCTGAGACCTGGTGACCCACCAAGAAACGTCACCATGGGGGAGAGGTCTCTTGGCAGCTTGTCTCAACTGTGCTGGGGACCTCCCTCACATTTACCGTCCTAGGTCAGAAGGGGTTTTTGCCCACCCAGTGTCTTTTGCATCTTCCCTACGATTGGCTTCTAGAGAGGCGGAGAGGGGCTCCGAAGTGGGGGGATTCCCTCAAGACTCACTTTTCCAGCCCCCCTGTGGCAATGGCATGCCACCAGGAGACCTAGACTGACCCTTGGACATCCCAAGCCAAACTTGTCAGAAGCAGGTGCAAAGCAGGATCCCCTGGTTTCCAGAGATGGCTGGCTGGATAAATCTGCTCAGGCTGCCATAACAGAGTAGTATACACCGGGTGCCTTCAACAGCAGAAATTAATATTCCCACGGTTCTTGAGGCTGGAAAGTCCAATGTCAAGGTGCCAGCATGGTCAAGTTCTGGTGAGGTCTCTCTTCCTGGCTTGCAGACAGCTGCCTTCTCGCTGTGTCCTCCCATGGTAGAGAGTCTCCCTCTTCCCCATTTTATAAGGCCACCAATCCTATCAGATTAGGTCCCCACCCTTGTGACCTCATTTTATCTTAATTATCTCCTAAATGCCCTATTTCTGAATGCAGTCACATGGCGGGTTGGGGGCACACTGCACGAATTGGGGGGCACTGCAGTGGCAGGGTCGTCCTGGTGTGCCCGGGGCCTGGCCCTCCCAGTGCTGCTTGGGAGTCCACTGCCCCTGCTCTGGAAGTGACTTTGGGCACCTCTTGGTGACGCACAGCTTGCAGCTTGGTTCTTTGCATGCTGGGGATTCTGCGAGCTACTCAATAGCCTTTGATAATTTGGGGGGAGGGTCCACTTAAACAGCTAGAACTAATTTCTGGGCTAATTCAGAACTCTGATGCCAGGCCAAATAGGACCCCTTTCCACAGAGTCCAAAGCTGGCTTCTCTGAATTTCTGAAGGGGAGTCTCTGGCTCTTGCTCACCATATGTGAAGGTAGGCCCGCCTCCTCCTCCCTCTCATGGTGTCGCTACATTAGAATCTCCTGGGAAGGGTGCTCTTGGGCTCCAAGTAGCAGAAAGTCTAATTCAAACTGGCTTTAACAAAAACATTTGCCTTGGGACAGGAAGTCCAGCGTGCGGCTGTGTGTCTTCTCTCTGTCCATCTGGGCTTCAGCTCCCTTTGCTCATGGTCACAGACGGCTGCCAGCAGCTGGGGCAGTGTCTATGCCTGTGTCCCGGGAGGAGGGAAAGAAGGAAGAACACCGCCCCACACCTTGGAATGGCAGCCCCCAACCCCAGTCAACAGCACTCAGCCTGGGCCAAGACTGGTTGCCAAGTCTGTCCGAACCCCCAGTTTGTCAGAGAAGCTGGCCATCCTTGGGCAAGTGCTCAGGAGCTCGGGAGGAGCCGGGCTGGGCTGGGAGTGACCCTTCAGCAGATGCGAGCAAGCAAGTCCAGCCAGCGGGGAGGACTCTGAGCACAAGACACAGACTGACCAGGGTGACCCCAGAGGTGCCCCAGGGGAGCTGGCAAAGTACAGGGTCGGGGGCAGGCCTCCAGTTTCTGGGGGGGACGAAGCAGCACACAGGCCCAGAGGGACGGTACAGGGGACGAGAAGGCATCCCTTTGGCAGAAACTGGGTACGAAGTGGAGCCTTGACAGGCTGCAGGAAGCGGATGCCAGGATGGAATCCAGCACGCCAGAGCCATCCTGGTTTCCGGGGCAGGCTGAAAGAAGGGAGCAGGGACAGGTAGGGAGAGCCCCAGGCCGCGTGCAGGCTGACACCCGGGCACGGAGGGGGCAGGGGGGATCGGCAGCAAGAGCCTAAGAGGCAGCACGGTTCTGAGAATGTTCTGGCCAGGTGGGTGGGGAGCTGCCCCTCGGAGTCCCACGTCCTGCAGGAAGAGCCTTCTCCTCTAGACACAAGGCCATATTGCCCCCCGGGTTCCTCTTCTCCCTCCGGCATCAAAACCTGCTCCAGGAAAAAAACCTATTCTCAGTCCCTTGCACCTTCTCCCTCACTGGTGGCTCCTCTTGAGGGCTCATCTCTCATTGGAAAGGAGGACTCTGCTTTGATAACGACATGCTAGTTGTTAACCGGCAGGGCGAAAGGAGAATTCCCTCTGTCCTGAAAGCAGCTGGGTTCTGGTGGGACACACGGAGCCAGAGCCCTGCCTCCCTGGGCTTCTCGAGCAGCAAGGGCACTTGGCCTTGGCCTCCCTGCTGTCAGCCAACAGCTCAGCACCAGTCCCCGCTCGCGGCTGTCACGTCAGCCGGCATGCTCCTGTTTCGGATGGTGTCGCTGGTGCACCGGAGCTGGTGGTGACTAAAGGACATTCCTCCCTTCCCAAAGGCCTCTGAGTCCTCTGACCAGCTCCCCACTTCCGAGCCTGTCACCCCAGCCCCACGTCCTCCCCTCCCATCCTCCCTGGGGTCTCTGCCTGCAGACCCAGGGAAGCCAAGCACTGAGGATAAGAGAGGCTGCCACCCTGTTCTGAGGGGGAGCTGGAGTTCTGTGCTGCTCTTCCCTCCCCCAAGCACCTGAGGAGACGTTCTGAGTCTCCTGGGATTGGCATCAGTTCCGAGTCAGGGGCCCTGGACTCCCCTTCATGCAAGGGGTTCTGGGTCTAAACGGGCTCAGGTCTGGGAACTAAGGGGCCGTGACCCTGTTGCTACGATTTGAGTTAGACATTCATGCACTTGACCTAGGACTCGCCCCCTTATGCAGACAAGACTGTATCAGGCTTCCCCTCCGTCTCGTTCCCAGGACCAGCGCCATCAAGTAGCGACTCCCTCGTCTGTGTGAGGCAGACTCCTCCCATCGTGCTCCACCTCTGCTGTCCTGAACCGTAACCAAGCCCATCCTGTCTCTGGTGATTAAGTGGTGCCAGCTGGGACCTAACTGTCCCCCATTGCATTTAGGATTTCCGGGGCAATGGGGGCACTTCCCACTATAATTTCGGATCCGCAGAGAAGAGTGACCATAGAGCTTTTCCAAGGAGCTGGGGCTCCCCTTATCAAGTATTTGTCATGGTCTCAGTGAAAAGTGTGTCCTCCGGATTCTCCTGGGGTGGGGGTGGAGGGTGGCGAGCGGGTCTTACATGATAATCTACTCTCGCATTCCAACGTCCCGAAGCCTTTGGATCCCTTCCGCTAGGGAGTCCCATAGTGTCAGACCCTTGGGTCCATGTTTCAGTCAAACAAACTGCAGAGCCCTCTGTGCCCCTAGAGCCCTTCTGCAACCCCTCGGCAAGCCCAGGAGCGAGCATCTCCACTGAGGGAGTCAGCTCAGCCCTGCTCCTGGAGGCAACACGCCCAAGGAAAGAGGGGACACTCCCACGGGCTGTTCTGCCCTGAGTCCCCTGGGTCAGGAAATCCCGCAAGAACCCTTAGAAGGCAGGGCTGGTCCTCTCTCTCCTGGGACGAATGCCAGGCCTGTCTCCATGTCCCACTGCCCCCCCGCCCCCCCGCAGAACCTCCCCCCGGCTTTCTGGGCCTCTCTCTATCATTTTTTCTAAGGACCCCCATGGCCCCAGGCCACCTCCCCAGGCCAGGCCAGTTTCCTAGCCTCCTGCACATCTCCCAACCCAGAGCCTCTATGCCTCTTCCTCTTCCATCCCCAGTGCCTTGCTCTGTGTGATGGGCTAATTGGTGCTTAGCTGCTAAATGCCGATTTGTACCGGCTCTAAGAGACACAGAAGCCTCTGGGAAGGATAATGCAACAGCAGATGATGCCAGGATCCAAACACATGCCACCCGAGCTGAAACTTGCACCTTTAGAAAATCAGATGTTGGGGACCTGGGGCTGCTCACTGTGTCCCCGGGATCACACTGCAGGTGGCTGCCCCTCAGGTTCCCACAGGGGCCCGATACCCCAGCGATAACTCAGAGGTGGTCTCCAGACTCTCAGCACCTTCTCATCACACACAGCGGCGGGAGTCAGGAGGCCCTCCCGCCTGTGGGCGCACACTTGAAAGGCTTGCAGGCTCGGTGGGGACAGATGGCCATGTTCACTGACTGACAGGCAAAACATGGTGTCCACATACAATGGACTCCTACATCACCTGAAAAAAGAAGGACAACCTGACACACGCCACAACATGGATGAACCCTGAGGACACCGTGCTCAGTGACAGAGGCCAGTCACAAAGGGACAAATGGCGCGGGATTCCACTTACGTGAGTTACTACAACAGTCCAACTCACAGAGACGGAAGATAGGAAAGTGGGTCTACAGGGGACAGAGAACGGATGCGTTAATGTTTAATGGAGGCAAGAAGAAAGTTCGGGGAAGATGGCGGTGGTGACTGCACACTAGTGTGAACGTAATTAATGCCCCAGAACCATATGCTCAAAAATAGACAGATGGTCAGTTTCATGGTTACATGTTTTTCACCACAGCGTAAAGAAATGCCAAAATGAAAATAAGGAGTGGCATGTCACTCACGGCCACCACGTGTGGCTCACGGGCATGGAGGGTTCCAGCGGAGCGTAGAGGGGACTCCCTGGGAAGGTCCAAATCCCAGGAGCCCGGGTGCCCCCACCTGCCCCAGGCCTGGGCCCCGAGGGCTACTTGCAGTACCTCTGGCTCCAACCGCTCCCCGTTTCAAGCTTACTTCTTGCTGTTACCCTCGTCCATGTTCTATTCTGCCTGAATCTCAGCGCCAGGACCTTGAGAGGGTCTCAACAAATCTCTCAGCCAGTGTTTAAAAACTCGCGCTTGGCTGGAACACCCCTTGTATTAACGACTAACACTGCTCAGTGCCTACGGTATGCGGGCAGGGTGCTCCCCCTTGGAGGGCCGCAGCCCCACCCCAGCCCCGCCCGGGTGGGCGCCCTCTTGCTGCGGCCGCCACCTCCAGAACGCTGTCCCCCTTGGGGGCCCACAGCGATATTGGGGCACCGTGCACGCTCATGATTGTGGGGGACTTCTTCTGGCTTCCCAACGCTCTGACATTGTGTTTTAGGTTTCAGATTTTTAAAACGTAGTAAAATGCATTTAAAAAATACATATATCTTCATGGTGGGGGTGGTGGGTATTTCTCTCCTGCGAAGTTGAGTTCTGTTTCCCTCCAGGATGAGAACCAGGTAATCCCGCTTCACTGGACACTCCTTCAAATCCTTGAGGGCTGTTCTCACCCCTCGCTAAGCTCACTCCTGTCCCTGCCAACAGTTCCAATTCTTTCAACTCCTTTTCATATGACAGGATTTTCAGGTCTCGTTTCACCCTGATAATTAAGTCCCTGACCTTGAAAAATGTTTACAATCCCATAGAAGAATTAAAATTTAAGATTAAGAAATGGAATAAGGCCCACCTGGAATGACTTAATAATTCAGTATTAAACCCTGTGGCTCGGACCATGAAGGAGAAGACAGAGGAGGTCTAAGCAGGGGGAGGCTTCCGTGCCCCGCCCCATGGCCCCGAGAATGCTTGCAGGGGACTGGCCATCCCACCCCAGGCCTTTCTGCTTTTAGGTGGGTGGTTAAAAAGGCCCGAACAGCTACATCACCACACCTCGAAATCTGTCTGGGGACTCACAGCTGAGCGGACTGGGCCCTCCCCCACTTCGATTTTCTTTGATTTTTCTATCCTAGGGATGAGGTGATCTATTTTTAGTGCAGAGGCTGCTGTGAGGGAGAAGTTGCTATAGCGACAGTTGGTGGTTACAAACCAGGTCCTGCTACAGTTCCCCGTCATAAATAAATCCCAAACGCCGAGCCCCAGGAAGCATGCAGCCTTAGAGACGGGAGTTCCTCCCGGATCCGCCGGGGACCCCACCTGCTATGCTTCGCGGTGTGCGGTGTATAGGCTGAGCCTGAGTCCTCGCTAGCGGGGAAGCCGACCAGGACGTGGGATGCACACTGCTTTCACTGCCTCACCGGGGACTGACGGACGCTACACCTCCATCCCCAGGCGAGGAAAAACACCTGCGATTGTGCAGCGCTGGATGATGGGCAGGAGGCTGGTTGTGAGTGCAGGGCACCAGGTGAGGAAGCTCGGAAAAATGCAGACCCGGCTTCTGCTCAGAGACTAGCCCGGCGGGCGGGGCACACACAGCGAACGCTGAGCTCTTGACTGAGGCCGCCCGTGTGTGCGTGCGACGACTAGCAGCCGTCGTATGCGCGCAACAGAAGCATGCAGACGTACGAGAACATTCGCAGCAGCACTCCGTCAGAGCCCCGAGCCGGAAGCCGCCATGCCGGTGCAGGCGGGTGGAGGAGGGGCTGTGGTCCATGCGGGGGACGGGGCGGCCAAGGAGGATGCAGGGTAGCAACAGCATCAGCTGGGCTGCATCTCACAGGGTGCGAGGCAAAGAAGCCGGGTGAAAAAGAACTCTCGTACGGACCCAGCACAGAAAGTTCAGCACCACGCCGTGCTGATCTTGCGGGGAAGTGCCCTGGAGGGAGTGGGGGGAGGCTTCCGGGGTGCTCTCGTGATGCTCTGTTCCTTGATCTGCATGTCGGTTACACGCATGTGTTCCAATTGCACATTTACCACCTACGATTTGTACATGCTTATGTATGCTTCTACTTTCATAACATCTACGTTAACGAGGTTTTAAAAGTTAGTATTGCATTGTTAGTCCATCTCAACAACGTAGTGCCCGAGGTAGATCTGTTTGTGGGTGCTGGGACCTGCTGGGATGCGTGGACCCAAGCCCCATCTGGTTCCAGCAAGTCCAGGCGCAGAAGTGCCAGACCTGGTCATAAGGATGGGGTGACTCCAGGTGACCTACCACCAGCATGGGAGCCCTGCTGTGGAGCCATCCAGGAGAAGGGATGCTAGTGTCACAGGAGACCCCTGGGAAGGGGGACCCTGGACGGGCTTTGGTAGGCGACGGTAATCACCCCCAGGCTGGGCGCACCTTGAAGGCTCTTGGCCCACAGGTGCCAGCCTGAAGAGACAGCATTTCACTCGTCTTTCTGGGGCACCATCTGGGCATCTCCTCAGGTCACGGCCACCGCTGCTCAGAGGTCACCTCGAGGCTACGGCCACTTCTGTTTCTCCTCTGATCAGCTTTGGCTGTACTGTGACCAGGCTGAGTCCCTCAGGAATGAGCCGCAGGGAGGACAGGGGACTTCTGACTCATCCCCCATGACTCATGGACTGCCTGGGGTAGCAGCCGGAGTGTGGGTGAAGAATGTGGCAGAGTGGGGCGCCTGGGTGGCTCAGTTGGTTAAGCGACTGCCTTCGGCTCAGGTCATGATCCTGGAGTCCCTGGATCGAGTCCTGCATCGGGCTCCCTGCTCAGCAGGGAGTCTGCTTCTCCCTCTGACCCTCCTCCCTCTCATGCTCTCTGTCTCTCATTCTCTCTGTCTCAAATAAATAAATAAATAATCTTTAAAAAAAAAAAAGAATGTGGCAGAGAAAGGGGAGGCTTTGTGTGTCGTTGCAGCAGAGGGGAGGGGTACCCGTGGCCCACCTCACGCATAGTCAGTAGAGGGAAGCCCTATGGAAAGGGTGCCCAGGGTCTTGGGGCTGAGGCTGCCTGCAGTGGGCGGAGACACTCATCTTCTTTGACAGGTTGCCACGTGGGACTGACATATCCCTTGGCCTCTCCGGGCTTCAGTTCTCCCATCTGTAAAACGAGAACACCCCTCCACCATCTCCTCTTCCTGCCTTAACAGAGTTATTGAACATAAAACATTGTAGAGCCATGCAACGGGGCTGCCCATAAGCAAGTGGCAGGTGGTGCAAGGCAGGGGCTGTCCCAGGGGCTGGAAACACCTGCAGCCCCTCTCCCGGGGGGGGAGCCTGGGGGAAGCTGCTGCGGAAGCCCAGGGAGGATGCTTTTCATGCAGAACCAGCCCTGGCTCTCTCCCCCAGGCCCTCTCCTAACACCTTCCCTGGCTGACACCCCTTCCGGGAGCCCCAGCCTGGCATCCTCGGTTCTGTCCAACCTGGCCCCATTTTCTCTTTCTGGAATTTTCTTTGACTGCCCCTCCCCCTCATGTCTCCACCAGTCCAACCTCACCTCCTGGGTCCAGTGCACACAGAGCCCAACTCCACCTGAGCCCCAGAGCATGGGGCACCAGTGCCCATCTGAGGGGCCTCCTCTGTAGGCCGGGGTCCCCCGGCTAGACTGCAGGCAGCCGTGAGCCGCATCTCACACGCTCACCTCATTTTCAGCACCAGGCTAACGTGCACACATGATACGTACCTTTATCAGATGGATTAACTCGTAATTTCTGGCTTATCTGATCATGTGCAGCCAGATACACATCATAAAAGAAATGCGTCAAAACCTGGTTCGTACAGAGTCCAGACTGCGGCCCAACAGGCTGGTCTGAAATTTGCCAGCATACCTGCAGTTGAAAGATCATATCCATCTCTCTCTGTGGTGGAATCTATTCAAACTAAGTCCTATTTTAAATCCACAGAAAGGGATACTAGTAATTTCAAGAAAATGACCGATTTGTATAAAGCATCAACAGGTCTCATATATTTTTATTACTATAAATTTAGATTATCAGAGTGCACAGAGTGAACACACAGCTCTAAGGAATATGGAGCTGGACAGAGGTCAATGGCGTGGCCTCAGAGACAGGGCCCTTATTGCCGCCTGGGCCGCCCCCACCCACCGAGCCTCAGCGTCCTCAGTCTGAAGGAGCTGCATCTCCACGTGGGGAGAAGCTCACAAATCACTTGTGTGGTCCTCAAGTCATTATGGAGTGCCCAGTGTGGATCAAGGTCCATGTTCAGCTATATCACGGGGATTCAGTTTGTTCTCATTTCACAGAAAAATCCAAAATCACAGTGGCTTCAGCAAGGGAGTGGTTTATTCTTTCACACAAAGGGTGCCTGACAGGTAAGCAGTCCAGAGTTCTCTGGTAACCCAGACTCCTGTCTCTAGATCCCACTGTCCTGAGTGTGTGTGTCTTCATCCTCAGCAGTCACCTTAGGGTCCAAGATGGCTGCCAGAGCTCCAGTCATCACAGCTACATTCAAGGCAGGGGGAAGGAAGAAGGACCAATGGGGACCCACCCTGCCCCTCTTTTACGAGTCTTTCCCATAAGCGTAAACAACATTCCCCTTTATAGCTCAGTGAATAACTTTGTCACAGGCCCTCCCGAGCCATATGCAGGCCACAGAATGAGAACTGGGGTCCTGTTATTGAGGAAGGCAGGTAATGAATGTGGGCAACAATCGGAGATCTGTCACAGGCAGAGAGAACAAGACACAGTCTCCACACCAGAGGAGTTTGGCGAGTCAGCCCAACCAGACTAACCAAACACTGCGCCGAGTTACTGTCTTACTGCCAATGTGAGCAAGACGGTGGTGGGTCCTGGAGCACTTGGGAGAGATTCTGTGGAAAAGCACCGAGAGGGTGGTGGGCCTGGAAGAGGAGGGCAAGGAGGCCGAGGAGGGTTCATCCAGCAAGGGGAACAACACACTCAGCCCCATTCTCTTTAGCTTATCTTCTGAAGACAACGTGGAGCCGGAGGGGACCCATCAGCCACGTGACCCAGAGAAGTCACTCTCGGGGCCTCCTTGTCTTTTCTATCAGCCTGGAATGAGAGCAGACTCCCCAGGGGCCACGGCTATCTGGACACTCGGCACCCTTGACCAACCCAAACAATGCGGAGGTGGACTGGGGCCTGCCAAAGCCGCACAGTGGAAACCTCCAACAGAGCTCCACTGTTTCTTGTTTGGGAGAAAACCTGCTTTTCTAGGGTGGATCTGGGGACCTGCCTCCGGAGAGGCCACACTGATCTCAGCAGGAACGTCAAGAGGGGGAGGTCGGGGCCAAATGTGTCTGAGGGGTGCTGTGCTGGGTGGGTGCCACCGAGGATGACCTTCCAGGCACTGAGACACCTGTGTTGTTCCCCTGAGCTCTGGGCAACCCTGCTAAAGGCCTGTGACGCACAAGGCCCCGCCTGGAGCCCTCTCCGCTCCCCTCCCGTTCCTCTCCCCTCCACGAGACACCCAGCTGGTGATCTCTGCCCAGAGCGACCTTCCCCTCCCCATCTCCCACATCGAAATCAGACCCTTCTGATGAAATCTCCATTTACCCTCTAATTTGTATCATCTTTTATCATACACTTTTGTGACCTATTTATGCATGTTTGTTCAATGTCTACATGCTTCCCCACTGTGTTCCCAGCACCCAAGTCCCACACGCCACGGCTGGAGCTTACAGGAGCAAACCACGGAGACTGAGCAGGAAGCAAGCACCGGAAGGGTCAGTGATGCCCATGCTGGGGGCCGAGGCAGGGCAGAGACGCAGGGAGAGAGCACAGGCTGGGCGGAGGGGTTGCACCAAGCAGGAGTCAGGTTGGTGAGGCTCAAGGAGACCTCAGAATGGAAGAAATCTGCAGGTCAGCCGGTCTCTTCTGTGTCTCCTGAGGGCCTGCAGGGCAATGCCGGGTCCTCCGTGGGCCCCTGTGCTGGTCTGACCACACCTTCCTGTCGCTTTCTTCCAGAATTAAGGGCACGGTTAGGTGAGTCCCAGACTCCATGCAAATGGACACAAAGCATCCGTGTCATTTGCCCACCACCAGGCAGGTGGCTTTTTCGTGGAATACTGTCTACAACAATGGGAGAGAAGGCTGCACGGCACACTTGTCCACAGATGCTCACGTGGCACTTTCTGTGGCCTAAAGACACCCCCTCAGGACAGACAGCCCTTCACTTCGGTCCACAGGTGCAAAAGATGGTGTCCTTGAAATGAAAGGGAGACACACGTGCCCAGAAGGAAGTAACCCAAGGGGGAGCCGGACATGGAAGGCCCAGGAGGCCAGGGTGTCTGGACTTGGGGGACACAAGCCCCTCCACCAGGACCCTGCATGCTGGAGGCTCAGCTCTCAAGGAGGGCAGATGGCCACCCAGCAGAGTTGAAAACACTTGGAAGTGAAAGGTGAAGAGGAGTGAGAAGTCTGGGGATGATACCTCATATGAACTCTATTTTCTTCTTTTCTGTGTTCTTATTCTGGCATCTGGATCCTCACCTACCAGGGAGAGACTGCCCCTCCCAGGCCAGCCAATTCTTAGACTTTCGTATGCAAACAAACCAATCCAGAGCCCAGACTCAGAACCCCCTCCCCTGCCCAGTTCTTACGCTCAGAAGGCACCATCCCCCTGCCCTAGCTAACCATCCCAGGGCCAGGGACCAGACAGCCAGAGACGGCTCGACACCCCGCAGCCTGCCGGAATTGTCCAAGTCCGCCAATTCCAAACCTGCGGACCCTGCCTGGCTTTGCCTTTCCCATGGAAACCACCATAAAGGCTCCTGACCATCCCCTCCCCTCAACCAGATAGCCTTCTGTCTCCTGATCCACCTTGGTCCTGCCCCGTGTGACTCCCCACGGTGTGCCGTGGCCCTGTTGGGAACCATCAGTTCATGGCAGCATCCCCTGACTTGTCTGTTGGCCTCAGCGAACCTGAATAATAATAAAACCTATGTATGAAAACACATCTCCCCATCATCTACGTATTTCCCTGTTTCCTTCTTTGCTCTGGACTGGCAGACATTAAAAGATTTCTCAATATATATACACACAATAAACTGTCACCATAAAACCTTCCAGGGAAACATGCATTCATTCCAACTAACAGAGAATTTCTCAGAAACCCTTGATGAAGGGCACCCGAACTGAAGTGGTTTCCCAAGGCCTTCACTTTCCCGAGTACTGAGTGCAGAGAAAGACAACCGGCGCCAAGCTAGCCATTTGGAGCTCAGGGGTCCTGCTTTCTGGTCGGTTCAGCCTCGCCTCCCAGCAAAGCTGAGTTTCTAGGAGGAAGGGGCTATACGTGATTTGGTTTATAGATACGAAAGCTATAGGGAGGCTGAACATAGGCTAAGCTGGGTCCTAGGGGTTTTATCACTTATTTGCTGTTCTTGATGAAATCCCTGGTATTAGCTGATTTGTGTTGTATCTTTCAGCCCAGCGTGGGGCTCGGCCAAGTATTTTAGAATCGCTTCTGAATCTGCCTTGAACCCTCTACGTCTTCCTTCCCAGCAGTGCCCTTGAGCTGGAGCCCCAAGACCGGGTTCCTGTGCACCCACTCTCACAGCCAGTGGCCAAGCACAGGTCTGACCTGGGGCCTAACTGAGAGGACATGCCCTCCTGGGGACTTACACTCTGGACCACCACCACTGCCATGGGATACCTGAGGAGGCCAGGGACACGGTGGGCCCAGAAGCCAGCTCGGCCCTCAGGGAACATCCATGCTGATTGGTTCCTGAGAACATTTGGACCCTGTGTGTTTTTTATTCTCAATCATTAAAGACAAATTATTACTGGAGGACAGAATTCGTCCTGCTCTTTAGATGTACCAAGCTCTTGACCTCATCTAGAAGTGGGAGGCCCATACAATGCCTTCAGGTGCCAAGGCTCCTGGGCCCTAAGACCCAGCCTGGGCCAGGTCCTTCCGGGAGGGTCTGGATGACAAAGCAGCAGGAGTGGTCTGACCCCAGCCAGGCATTCCAGCCCTGAGCCGAGTCACTCCTCCATCGCTATCCAGGGTCACCGTGTTTAAATCCAGCCCCTTTCCTGAACGTTCTCTCTCCCTTACTCCTCTATGTACTCCACGGGCTCCGCAATCTCGTCCTACTGCCTCAGACGTCCGCAGTACCCGCATCATCTGTGCAGGGTTGAGCGTCTCTGTTCAGACCAGGGCTCCCCAGAGGACAGCAGCTCTCGGAACCACACTGCTGGCGTGCTGCCTAACCCCCCGGGGCCCACGAACACCCATTTCCCTGTCTCTGTCGTCCTCGGCCTGTTGCTAGGATGCTCCTCTCTGTCCTGCTGGGATGGAGGAGGGAAGGGGCGTGGACAGGGACAGCCCCAGCCCCCACTGCCTCCCCCAGGCCTCAGTCAACCCTGAAGCCGTCAGTGCACGGATGGGAAGCCGAGGCCCAGAGCGGGTGAGCACGCTGCCCGCGAAATGCCCACCTGCAGCCACTCCGCCGCCCGCCTGCCTGCTGGGTGTGGACCGCCTGACTTGCTCAGGGATCCAGGGAGCCTGCAGAGAGAGGATGAATCCGGAAGTGCTTAACTGAGATTTTCCCAGGAAGCCCTCATCCGGGCCATGCCTTCCACCTGTTGTCTACCAGGGGCCCGTGTCCCGGGACCGCCGAGCAGTGCTTGGTGACGGCTGCACAAGGGAGGGCGGGAAGGGGAATGAAGAGCTCTTCCAGCTGGGCGCAGGTGGGATGGAGGGGGCCAGCGAGCCAGGCCTCTCTCGAGTTCTAGCTGAGATGAGCACCTAAACTGTGCACTGCTCTGAGGAATACCAGGAAATGCCCTCCTGTAATCCCAAACACCTCCACCCCTGACTCCTACGGAGTCTGAAACCCCCAGAACGCCCCAGCCTTGATCCCTGCAGACGAGATGCTGGGTCTCCAGGAGTCTTCTGTGTGAGCACAAATTCAGCACAGAGAATGGGAGCCGGGGCTGGGCGGTTCCAGGCGGGCACCAGGCCCACGGAGAGGCAGGGTGGGGGCTCAGCCCCAGGGCTGCCCCTGCATGTGGCCGTGGGGAAGGCCCAGCCCTCAGAGCCCATCAGTGCTCTTCTCAGGCCCCTGGGGGCTCCATCTCGTGCAGGTACAACCCCGAGTCCTCTGCATGCCCACACGACCGTGAATAAACTGGCTGCCGGGCTCCCCCTCCCACGTGGTGGGAGACCACGCTCGGTCTCCCACTGAGCACTTGGCTCTGCTTCCTGCTGTCCACACACTGGCCTGTTGTTGCTCCTGGAACACAGCAAGGGTGTCCCTCCTCAGTGCCTGGCCTTCCATCTGTCTGGAGGGACCTGACCCCCGGGGTCTGCTCGGCCCACTTCCTCCTGCCCCTCAAGCCCTGGCAGAGGAGACCTCCTGCCCAGCTGGCCGCCCCTCGGCCTGCCTCTTCCTCCGCCACACTCACCACCACCTAGCATCGCAAACGAAGGCTCACTTGTCTGTTGAACAAGCCAGACGCAAAGGACAAACACTGCGTGACTACACTTGTATGAGGTCCTAGAGCGTCAATTCAGAGAGACAGAAAGTTGAAAGGTGGGTGCCAGGGGCTGGGGAAGGATGGAATGGAAGGTGGTGTTTCATGGGTGCGGAGTTTCAGGTGGGGATGACGGAAAGTTCTGGAGATGGATGATGATGATAGTTGAACAGTGTGAATGTACTTACTGCTACTGGAACTGTGCACTTAAAAGTGGGGAAGGTGGTAGATCTTATCTCACCACAACTTAAAACATCAGCTCAGACGCTGGTGGGACTGGCAGAGCACCGGGCCTCGCTAAACCTGACAATGGGTATATGACGCTGTTCTCTCTACTTCTCTATATACTTGAGGATTTCCATTACAGAGTGGTAAGGATATGTATTTGAATGAGACTGAAGGAGGAGTGGTATCTTTCAAGGCAACTGCAATTGCACGAAGACCATGAGGGACGAGCAGGGAGCAGAGGGGACAGCTGGGGGAGGCAGGATGGACCACAGACGACATCACTTTCCAGCCCAGCCTGCTGCTTGAGGCAAAGAGCGAGGGATACTTCCCCCTGCACCGTGCCCTGCTGTGGGCTCTGCTTGCATTCACAGAGGACAGGATTGCTGGGACGGGCAGTGTGGGAAGATGAGTGTGTCTGGGCATGAGGAACTCTGGAGTTTTGTTCCAGAAGTGATTATATATTTACCCGGAGGAGGGCTAACGGAAGGGGAGGCTCCCTGCAGCACGAAGACGCACCAGAGGTTCCGGTCTTCGGGGTCACTTAGACCTGGTGGCATGGGGACAGAGCGCCAGCTTCCTGACGCACCCCTTGGCTTCCCATCTCTAGGATGGTCCTCAGAAGGGATCTCTTAAGACTCCAGGTACATATATCTTTTACTACTACTCCACTCTAATTGCAGAGGATAGAAAAGTTGCTGCAGCCAATTCTCTCATCTGATTAGCATGATCCTTCCTAATCTTCCTTTTACATTTTTATTATTATCGCCACAGGCCCTTTGTCTACATAATCTGGATGTCTGTGGACCAGAGAGGCTGGAAAAGTCAAAATCATTACTTATAGATCACACGGAGAATGAAAACCTGAGCCGCTTGCTTTGCTTTGCAGGGGAGCCGGGTAGACGCGAGCCTCTGAGGTCAAAAGGGATGAGATTTTCATGAATCCGAACCCTCAAGGGTGTTTTATCGCAAGGCTTGAAGGGTTCCAAATCCCAACGAGAGCCCCGTACTTCCAAAGGAAAATGCCATCCAGGCAAATACAAATGGGCTTCGTGATTGCTGATCGGCTGTGGCCTGATTCTCCCAGTCGCTCTGGCCGGTCGGGAGGCTGTGGAGACAGCTGGGTGCAAGTGGGTGCATGCTCGTAAGTGTACACACGTGTGCAGCAAAGAGCTGTCTCGGCCTGAGGAACTGCAGGGACACCAGCCAGTGAGACAAAGCGCACCTCGTCCCACGGGGCACAGCTCCACCCTCCACTGGAGCCGAGGACACAGTGAGCGGCTCCTGGGACAGGGGGCACGGCCCTGGGGCGCACGGAGCCCATGCCGACTACGGGAGTGTGCTTGAGTTGAGGGAAATGGAGCACAAGGACAGGACAGACATGGTCACCACCCTCACGGGAGCTTTCTTGGGGGCAGAAGAGACCCCCTCTGGAATTCTTTGCTACGGGAATAACCACAGGAAGGAGTAGAGTTCGGAAAATAAGAACCCCGAAGCAATACCTACTCGACAACCAGGAACAAGGTATCCCATGACCAGTAATTCTGCAGCGAGAGCATAATGCGATGGGGTCACAACGACGGACTGAATGCTCCTTTGGCGCCCCATCCCTGTCCCTGAGAAGCCAGGAGATCACAGAACGGGTGACCAGGCTTTAGGGGAGGGATGGTTAAGCCGAGTCTGGAGAGGTGGGTGAGGGTTAGCGAGGCACAGAGGGTGGAGAATGCCCAGTGGACACACTGTTTTTTCTTCATTTGATGTCTCCCCGCCCAACACCTGCCATGTGGCCTTGCTCTTGGCTCCTTGCGCATGGAGGCCCTGACAAAAAGAAAACCGGACACACCACAAGCCTGGATGCCTGCACTCCGGCCACCTCGAGTGGCCTCAGCCTGCTTCCCAAACCCCAGAGGAATGCTCTGGAGGGAGCCCTGATTTTCCTGACCCTGGTCAGAGCTGGCATTTGCAGGTGAGCACTTAGAAAACTTGGTCGACATGCAAATATTATTTTTGATCTTAGAAGCATAGGAGACATGATGACAGCCACATTTTAAATGCAAGAGGAGAAACCACAGTCTGGCAAATAATAGGCTCTTAATAATGGGCCTGCCCGTCCCCATTAGCAAAATGAGACTTTTAGTTAAATATTGGGTTCAGATTTAATTCTAAGGTAAATGAGTGTTTATTACTATATATTTTTTATTATTATTATTTTTTTTATTTTTTTTTAAGATTTTATTTATTTACTTGATGGAGAGAGACACCGTGAGAGAGGGAACACAAGCAGGGGGAGTGGGAGAGGGAGAAGCAGGCCTCCCGCAGAGCAGGGAACCCGATGCGGGGCTCGATCCCAGAACCCTGGGATCATGACCTGAGCCGAAGGCAGATGCTTAACGACTGAGCCACCCAGGCGCCCCTTACTATATTATTTTTTTAAAAAGTCTTCTTTTTAAACCACATCTATGAATCAAGTCCAAGACATCTGCCATTCCTTCCCCAGGCAAGGAGCAGGTGTTGAGCTCCCACCTAGCTTCCCCATAGCGTCCGATCAGATACTACTCCTTAGTTCCTGGTTCCAGAGCTGGTCACACTTCCCAGGGTCACCATCCTCCCACCAGGGCCACCAGAGGCTTTCTGGAAGTAGCTGGTTAAATTGGATTAGCAAGCTATGTCAGCGAGTTTTATATTCACCTTTTTATTTTCGCATACTGCCTAGATGTTTTGCCAAAGTCATTTCCCTACTATACACAAGGACTATATTTTTTTGCCATGTACCATGTCATGTGCCACTCAAGGGACACAATTTAATGCACTGCTCTGCTTCCCCATCTTCACTATCTCTGGGATGTGTGCGGGGCTCTGTTGCTCCATCTCACAACGGGGTGCTCGGGAACATCCCACCTCAGAAAGGCAGTAGCCACCAGGAACTTAAAATGAAGAAGACTACCATTTGATTTTGAGCGGGCAGGTCTTAACCAGGCCTCTGTGAGCTAAGAACACTTTCAGCCAGAGGGGAACCTACCCCAAATCCATAGTCACTGGAAGTACTGAATCGCAGACCCTCCCCCACATGTCCTGGTCACAGTGGTGCCAACCCTCGTGTGTGAAGAGGCTGTGGAAGGTCCCAGAAGCCAGGGAGACCACAAAGCAAACTTCTCCCCCAGGGGACATACATCAGGCCGGTGCTTTTCCCTCCCACATTAATCCTTGATCTGTCTGATTCCTCAGCCATACGGGCGAAGGGTCCGTCCCCTTGACCCCCAACACTCGTTTTCTCTACACACACACATTTCATCTTGAACAGCCAAGAATAACAATTCCAACCCACTCCTTCTTTTTCCCAAGCCGCTGGTTTTGCCTAAATGGATGACAATCCAACTGATCGCTAACCTCATTGGGCCAGGTGGGGTAAAACAGTCTCAGAACAGCGTTGGGCAATTCATGATAAGCATTACCATCAATAAGGAGGCACCTGTCAACCTGGTCCTCTAACTCCTGCCTGGCAATTTCATCCGCACACAGCGACCGCTTAGGAGGCTATGCACACACACGCACGCACACCATGGGGTTTCCCTCCCACATCACGGACCAGCAGAGGATGGGGCAAAGGGCAGCGTCCTACCAAAAAGGCCATGGGGCTCCGACTGGCGCCTCTCAGTGCTCCGGTTTGGGTCCTTGTGCTTCTTGTTCCCCCTGAGACTGCCGAAACGCTTCATGAGGAGCTGTGGCCACAGGAGCAGCGACAGGTGACCATACCAAGCCCCGTCGAACCCGGGTCAGCACCAGGTGGCAGGGAGCCAGGAGGGGTGCAGCATCAGCCGGCTGGTGTGGGGCACCCAGCAGCCTCAGCCACCAAGAGCTTAGAGACACGGCCCCATGAGTCCAGGTGTCCTGGCCGGGAGCCCTCACCCCAACACAGGACAGGTCACTCTCGGGGCCAGCAGCCGCCGCGGGACTCGTGGGGCAATCCCACTGCAGTCCTTCCTCCGAGGAAGAGCGCAGCCGTCCTCCCCTCCACACCTCCAGCCACAGCCGCCAGAGCAGCCTGCTGTCCTGAAGTAGGCAAGAAGCTGCCGGAAGCACGGGCAGACGCTGCCAGTGGGTTTGTTTATGTAGCTAAGGTCAGCTGTGCACTCAGACACTGCAGGGCTTTTTCCTCCTTAAAATCAGAGAAGGAGGTAAGACTAAATAGGCAAGCGGAGGAGCCCAGGCCCGCCGGTCATGTGCAGATCTGCAGATGTCTCTTTAAAAAGACTGTAAAAGGAAACCGCCCTGGACAGACAATTCTTGGCACCAATTGGCCAGAGCACATTCCCATTATGACATGACATCACACAACTATTTTGATTCATGTGTTCCAGAGCTCCACGGGGTCAGAAGGCTCCGGCTGCTTCTTGGTGGAGGAGCCACAGGTCCCTGGGCTGGAAATCACTGAATCTATTTCAGCTCATGCTCCTTCGCGATGAAAGATGCAAGACCACCTGTGAGACGGGGATACGGGGGGCCCCTGGCATTCACCGGAAGGTTCTTTAGCAAATGCACAATTTGAGCCCTGGGCTTAAGAACTGTAGAATGACAGAGCTTGCTTTAATTTATGTATTTATGTATTTATAAGTAGGCTTCATGCCCACGGGGAGCCCAACATGGGACTTGAACTCACAACCCTGAAATCAAGACCTGAGCTAAGCTCAAGAGTTGGACACTTAACTGACTGAGCCACCCAGGCACCCCCCTCGGATGACAGCTTTTAGACACAGATTTTAGAAAGGATCTAGTCCAACCCCCTTCCATTACAGATGGGGAAGTTGAGGCTCAGGAAGGGGGTGGGACTTGCCCAAGGTCCTGTAGCTAATGGCAGAACCAGGGCTAGAATTCCAATCTCCTTGACTCCTAAGCCAAACCCCGATCTAATAAAACACAACAAAGATCTCATATGCATTTTGCAACTAATAAACCAAACTATAAAAATATGAGATAGAAAAATAACTTTTATATTAAAAAAATTTTTTTTTGCTGATATCTTCACTAGATTAAAGGGAAGTTACAGGATGTGCTACTGACTAGCTTTCTGATCTTGAACAGTTACTTCCCATTTCTGGGCCTCAGTTTCCCCCCTCTGTGTATCAAGACAAGACTCGATCACATTAGGATTTCGTCGACTTCCAGAAGTCTGAACTTCTAAATGGCTGTTCGGTGTGCCTTTTCTTTCCTGCTGGGACTGATGGACAGAAACAGTGATCAAATATTTGTAGCAAGGAAGCATGAATGAACAAACAAAATAGTTTTGCCCTCAAGGAATTTGCAAATGACAAGGATAAACTGTAAAGCAATAGAAACTGCATAAAAAAAGCTGTATGTGATCAACGGCAAGTGGTCAGTCTGGACAATGAGTGCCATCAGCACAGATGGACGGAGGGGCAACTGCATGGCCCCCCTTGGAAGGGAGTGCGTGAGCTGGCCTTGAGGGTTGGAGAGTCCGGAGGAAAGGAGAAGCCCCCAGAACAAGTCACAAGACCTACCCCCAGCTGGGTCTCCCAATGTACGAGTGGATCATCTCCGTTGTTAAATATGGTAGCCCATACCTACTGGGATTAAACTCTGAAAAAGAAGCACAGGTAGGTTTTTCCCATTGAGATTTCTTTGTTTCTTTCTTTTTTTAATATCTTATCAATTCAGGTCCTAACAGAAGTTGAAATGTTCTTCTGATTTAAAAGTAAAACAAAACAAAGCAAGAGCACCTGGCTGGCTCAGTCGGTAGAGCATGTGACTCTTGATCTCAGGGTCATGAGTTCGAGGCCCACGTTGGGCATAGAAATTACATAAAAAGAAAAAAAATAATGAGTAAAAATTCACTTAAAAAAATAAAAGCAGGGGCGCCTGGGTGGCTCAGATGGGTAGGTGTCTGCCTTCGGCTCAGGTCATGATCGCAGGGTCCTGGGATTGAGCCCTGCATCAGGCTCCCTGCTCGCTGGGGAGCCTGCTTCCCCCTCTGCCTCTGTCCTTCTATTTGTGCTCTCTGGCTCTCTCTATCTCTCTATCAAATAAATAAAATCTTAAAAAAAAATAAAAGCAAAGCAGAACTTCTTTAGGAAAAGGCTACTAAACATGTGTTTCAGTAACAAAGGGGCATATTTCATTAAAAGGAAAATGAAAAGTTTTTGTCGAAGCCAATATAATATTCTTGTACTATATGAAAAAGAATATAGTGAGAGATAACATTTCAAAGCTTGGCGGCTAAACATGAGCGAGTGTAAATTCGCGTGGAAAGTAAACAGTGACTTTGGTGTGCTTGGTAGTTCTGTGCTTTGTTTTGTGGTCACTCACTCATCAAGTAGTTATTAAACCAAATGTACAGGACAGTTGCTGATGGAGGAGATTAGTGCTATGAATAATTCAAAGACATTCTTGTCCTCTAAGAACTGTTAATTAGTAAAATAATAAATCCCATTTGTTGAGTGCCTACCACAAGCTAGGTGGAGTGCTGGTCACCTCACAGTTATCATATTATTGCAATCTTCCCACCATCATGTGGGGCAGGCATTATTAATACCATTTTATTTAAAGATGAACAATAGGGGCGCCTGGGTGGCTCAATAGGTTAAGCATCTGCCTTCGGCTCGGGTCATGATCCCGGAGTCCTGGGATCGAGTCCCGCATCGGGCTCCCTGCTCAGCAGGGAGTCTGCTTCTCCCTCTCCCCTGCCCCTCCCCCTGCTCATGCTCTCTCTCAAATAAATAAAGTCTTAAAAAAAAAAAAAAAGATCAACAACAGAGTCAGAGAGGTAGCTTTACCAGGATCACACAGCTAATAAGTGGGAGAACTTGTCTCCTCTGCGCGGCTTGGCCGGGACTTGCTGCTGTGCTCAGCTCTGGGCTCCACACGGTCAGAATTCACTCAACAGGAGTGTCTGGGGCCTTGGAGAGGAGGCGCGTAAGGATGTGACAACTTAGGCAGAGAGAAGAAAAGTATTACCCAGATCATTCAGGACCACTGTTCTGTTACTGAGATGGTAACAGAACATTCTGGAAAGAAATGGTGGACTTGGTCTGATTCCGCAAAAAGGTTTTGGCCCAGGATAGTTCCCTGTCCTGCATGATGGATCCTGGAAAGCTTGAGATAGAAGGTTAAGTGCAGCTTTCAGCCCGACATGGACACAAATCCCCAAAGAGACCCCACCTACGCCAACATGTACTTTTGACCTCACTTGAAATGTTCTTCCCAGGGTCAGTTTTACCCAAGAGCAGAGGAAAAAGCAGTTGGCGACACCCGATTTCAGAAACGGAGAAGCAGTGGTGTCCTGGAAAGTGCTGAGCAGGCCGATCTC
This sequence comes from Mirounga leonina, assembly GCF_011800145.1. Classification (NCBI taxonomy): domain Eukaryota; kingdom Metazoa; phylum Chordata; class Mammalia; order Carnivora; family Phocidae; genus Mirounga; species Mirounga leonina. The sequence continues at coordinate 747,651 of NW_023270680.1, forward strand.
TGGGAGGCGGGGAGAGGGAGGACGTGGTTGGCCACATTCCATGGTATAAATGCTCCAACAGTGGCCCATTTCAAGGCACCAATGGGGCACGGACAGACTTGAGAAATTCCTGATAATTTAACAACTGGCTCGCTCACCACTGGGGTCTTCCTGTTCGACTCATACGTGCCTGGAATTCCTTCAACTGGGGACAACGCTTTTTATTCCACAATTAGAGACAAACGCTGATGCGCCGGCAGAGGGGACACATTCACACTGCAGGTGAAGTGACCCAGGACCTTGCCTTCAGTACTGTGACTGAGGAGCTGGAAGAGATGGTCACTCACTGCCTTCTTCAACGTTTCCACCAGCTGATGGTCTCAAACGAACGAGGGCAACATGGCTTTCCGCAACTGTGATTCAGCTAGCGGGAGGATGTTCCGATGGAAAGTTTTCCTTACATGGGGATTTTTTTAAGAGAGGGCTGGGGAAAAAAAAGGAACTAATGACTCCCAAGATGGAACTGTCCTCAGGACAGCGCTCCCTCACCACTGCCTTAGGATGCCGGCGGACAGAAAGCTCTTGTGCCCTCCCTGTGCGGCCCGCTCTCTCTCCATGCCGTGAGCATTTACACGTTCACAGAGCTCTGTATGTGAGACCTCTCTGGTGTCCCCAGTGGCCCTAAAATGCACGTGACCCAGGGCAATCATTGGAAGTTCTCCACTAGTGATCCGGGAGGCCTTGTTCCCACAGCCTGGGGGCAAGCGCTAAGACATAAGGCATCTGTGGTCCCCATAACTTGGTCCCATTCCAGGCTTGTGGTCATGGCTCCAACCAGGACTCGTCCCCTCTCTGCGGTAGACCCCACGGTTGATGCCAAGCTCCCCTTGTCACCCCATCCCTATACACACAGATGTGCAGCAGCAGGGGGCCCTACCGCTGAGGGGGTCCTCATGGGGCCACGCAGGTCACAGAGACCATCCCATCCTCCTCCTTTGGAAGCTCAGGCGGGGCAGTCCAGGGATGACCCACGGGAGCAATCAATCCCCCCGAAGCCCACCCTCCCTCTGGATTTCCAATTATATTAAAATAAAATTTTTCCAAGGCCCAAAACTTTATCATGGAGGCCACTTGTGGACCGTGTTGGGTCAGCTGTGAACGACTCACTGGACGGTCACAAGGGGTCACAAGCCCGATGCACCCCTCAAGCGTGCCCTCGCACCTGGGGCTGCAGGGCTGTGGACGAGGCCCAGGTGCAGACAGAAGCAGCCAGCAGGGCGGAGCCTGGCTGCCAAGGGGGGGGGCGGGGTCTCACCCTGTTAGGGACGCCTTCTGCTGGAACAGAGGATACAGACTTTTCCTCAGGGCTTCCCACCACGCAGGGAGGTCGGAGGCCAGCCCGTACAATTCCGTTTAATTAATAAAAAGAAACGGAGGCTCAGAGAAGCAAACTGATTTGCCCAGGATCCCAGGGGAGGCCAGTGGTAGGGCTGGGGTTAGACATGGGGTCACTGCCCCCCACCACCCCCGTCCAGTGGCATTTAGGACCTCGGGTTGCCTCTTCTCTGTCGGGATGTGGGAAGAGTAAATAAAGACACTTGGACTGAAAACTGACTCCGAAAACCTTTGAGGATCATGTGACAGTACCTGAAAAGCACCCAGGTCTCTGAGAGTCTGCGAGCCAAACAAAATCCCATTGTGGAAGAGGAAAGTGGGTGCCCTGGGCGTGGGAGCTGCAGTGTGTGGGGACACACATAGTTGCTAGTGCCGTCCCGCTGGTTGCGAAAGACTGTGTCATATTTCATGGAAAGTTCTAAAGGTCACCGTGGCACTTGACTCCGAGTGAGACTGCCGTGTCACCTCCTCGGGGCCTTCCATGTCCCTTCCCAGAGACGTTTATGCGGCCAAGGCTCCGGAGAGTGACGCATCCTCACCTTGACTCAGGGACCCATGCCCACTCGTGCGTCACTCCAGCGCGGTCACGGTCACTCACCGCTCCCCCACGAGCTGGAGTTTAGAGGTTCCAGTTTGAGCGACAAGAGGGTGATTTTTTTGGCAAAGACAAACCACCTCAGCCTAAAGAGTTCAACTCACACCAGTGACACCTAAACCCAGTGACAATAGGGGTATCATCTTTCAGAGTACAGAAGTGTTCAGGAAGAGAGAAAAGCGATGACAATAATTATTTTTAGCATGCCCAAGTGCAACACCTAAAAGTATGAATCCTTAGATGATCTTAAAGTCTTCCATGGGGCATCACGTGCCCTATGGGGCCCCCCAGTGGGGGCCTTACTTAATCCCTCCTCATGGCCCTTCCAGGCTCTAGGGTCTCTCTGCCAGGCCAAGAGAGGTGCCAGAGACCAGAGCTGCTCCTAACCCCAGCATTCAGGTGATTCAGGGTGAACCCTGGGCTCAGGGGCTGAAGAGCAGGGGCTTTCAAAAATTAGATTCCAAAGATTCTAGAAGCCGAGCATCTGGATTTTCCATTTAGTTCATCCTCTGAGTTATGTCTTGGAAAGGCCAAAGTGGTAAAGAACTGTGCAAAAATCCTTGGCAAGGGTCAAGACCTCATCAACTCCCACAGAGTATGGCCACCTAGGCCTTCACCTCCCGAGCAGCCAAGCACGGTTTCCCTTTTCCAGAATCCGGGGTTCCTCAAGGAGGCCCCACGGGCTTTTCCACTTCTAATATTTGGAAGCCATGGGTTTAAACTATGAGATCTGAGCTGAAGCTTGCCTTTAATCTGTTTCTTTGGCAAAGTGAAATATATTACCAAACAAGACGATAAAAAGGAAGGTTTGAAATACTTAGGTCAAACGAAGCACGTAGGCTCACATACCAGGATGTGATTTTGAGCCATTTAGTTTATTCCTCCACCTTTCTCCCCTAAAACTTCCACGGAAGTTTTGAGCAAATCAAATTAGATAAAACTGCAAAAAATATCTTGAAAGCTGCAGAGCATTTCACAGGTAAAGAGCATCGTCTCAACCTTCACAGAAAGATCCCTCTGGGCTCAGACTCCGAGTGCCTCAAGGACACGGTGGGAAAAGCCAGAGCAAAGCCTCAGTTACCGAAAGGCGCCTCCTTGGGCGCTGACCCAGGGCTGGCTGCCTTGGCTCTACGTCTCGGGGGAGGGTGCTGGATCCGCTAGCCTGGCTGGCTGGGCAGGCGCCGGGACCTGAGCGAGGAGCAGCCCATGTGCCGTTCCTGCTCCTGATCCCGACCCAGAAGTCAGAAGTAATTGGACAAAACCCTGCTCATCAGCCAAAACACTCACAGCATAAGCATTTTATTTCTTCAATGAGGAACCAAGGGACTTCGCTACTAATAATTTACTCTTTTTAACCACACGCACAAAGAATACTGGTTCTTAGCAGCGCATTGCAATGGGAGGGGGGAGATGCTATTTAGGCAAGAACACTGCCGCAGAGCATGTAGCTGGCCCGAGGAAGGAGACGGGAAGGATGAGAGTCAGAAGCCCTCATGATACAGAGCGTAATTCCTGCATCTCAGTGCTGGCTGGATACGCGAGGTTGTATCACAGGCAATCTGGCGAGGACCCTAAATCCTCTGTAAAGAGTGAAGTTATAGTTCATATCTTTTGAATGAGAAAACTACAAAGTGTACAGTGCATCGAACACTTAAAAAGATGCATGTTTTGGTGCTTAATGGTTTAAGTTTCAAATATCTAGAAAGTTAACTTGGGTGGCTGGTTCACTTCTTGATGTTGGCAAAATATAAAAATGGTATTCCATAATTGAGATTGTTGGCTAATTCAGATTGGCCTTATCCCAAACCAGTCAGATGTTACTGTAGTCACTGACATCACTCACTTCGACTTCCTTTCCCATTACATTATTATTCTCGGGGTCGGGGGGCGTTACTGCCCCTAAGGGGTGAAAATGGCTCTTGGGAAGGGGGATGTACTCTTTTCACATATAAAGCACAGAGAGACACATAATACATAAATAATATATGGTATATCTGTTCTGCTAAAATTGCAAGGGGGTGATTAGAAACAAATGTCTAAGAAGGCTCTTTGCGGGTGTAAAAAAAGAAAAGGCTGATTAATTTAAAAAAGGAAAGCAGACGGGAAACTGAAGATTGGAGGGGTGAGTAGTCATCATCCATCATAATAAGACAACGTATAAGCTGTAACATTGATAAGCCATAAAACAACTGAATATGTACCCGATTTTAAAAGGTTCGTTTTAGGTTTTGGTGGCGTGGGGTAAGGGATTATTGCCTTTCAATATCTCTCATGGCAACTTGTTTGATTTTCTAATCATGTGAGTGAACTGCTTTACTGAAAACTCAAACGTAAAAAGGAGAAAACAAAATAAAACACAAACAGAATCTCGTAGACGGGGATCAGTACCTACAGCAGGGAAAATCAGCAAGGTGCATTCTCAGTACGTTGCTTCAGCAAAGGCTAAAAAAAGAAAAGCCAAATGTTGGGAAACAGTGTTGTAAGCAGCACCATGAAGAAAGAGCATCTCTTGGCATGCATGTCCGTATCTGGCTTTTATCTCTTATCTCTGGCCCAGAGGTGGAAGATTAGCGGGGAACATTATCCCAACCCTCCCCCAGTGAGGAGAATGGGCTAATAACACAGCTTCCCGTGCTTCAGGCAGCTTGGGGCTGGTGGAGCAAGGGTCCCTGCAGGATCAGAGGTCGAGGGGGAAGGTGGGAGGTCCTCCCAGAGGCCTACGAGCCACAAGAGCTGGACCAGCATGCCCTTCCGATGTCCCCACCGAGAGGAAACCCTGGGAAGAAACTAGACCCACTGCAGTCAGGCAAGGGCTCCTTGAAGGTCAGAGGATGAAACTCAGAAAGGATGCTCTGGAGAATCTGCTGTCTTCACTCTCCCCTCACTGGAGGCTCTAAGGGGATGGTCAGACCCTGAGCCAGCCCGGCACGATGTGGTGACAGTGACGCAGTCCCCTCCTCCATCAGCCTGTCCTGGCGTCTCCAGAGTCAATGAGCTGCAGTCACTGGCACCCTCACCCCTTCATTTCAACCAGTCTAAGCGTCCATACTGGCCAAGGACTAAGGAGCAACACGTTAAGGTATTTTTGGTCATCAAGACCTTGCTCTCATCAAAAGTAAAAGTTTTTCTACCGCGAAGGACACGATTAAGAGGGAGAAAAAGCCGCCCGCAGAAAGGGAGAAGAAGAAATCCGCAAAGCATGCGTCAGGTAAGTGTTCAGCATCTGGAATGTAGAAAGAACTTCTATAATTCAGCAACAAAAAGACAACCCAATGGAAAAATGAACAGACATGTGCCCAGAGAAGATACACAAATGGCCAATAAGTGCATGGGAAGATGCCTGATGTCCTGAGGGAAGGGCAGGTCAAAACCACAGTCAGATAGCCCCTGGCATCCACTAGCAGGGCAACGGGATCAAGTGAGAAGCTGCAGGTGTTGGGGCAACGGGATCAAGTGAGGAGCTGCAGGTGTTGGGGCAACGGGATCAAGTGAGGAGCTGCAGGTGTTGGAGCAGGGGTGGAGGAACTGGAAGCCTCAGACGTTGTAATAACTGAGGCAGGACTAGTCAATGGATGCTAAAACTAGCAAGTGAATGGTGGGGATGAAAAATACCACTGCCATTGTGGAAGACAGCTTGGCCATTCCTCTCAAGGTAAACAGAGAATTACCATAGGACCCAGAAACTCCTCGCCTGGTATCTACCCCAAAGAACTGAAGACAGGTGTTCAAACACAGACTTGGACGTCGATGTTCATAACAGCATTGTTCACGGTAGCCAAAAGGTAGAAACAACCCAAACGTCCGTCAACAGATGGATAAACAACATGAGGTCTGTCTGTACAAGGAATAGTATTCATCCATAAAAAGGAACGAAACACTGACGCCTGTTACAACATGGATGAATCTGCAAAATGGTATGCTGAGTGAAAGAAGCCAAGCACAAAAGGCTACATTTTGCATGAGTCTATTTATATGAAGTGTCCAGAAGAGGCAAATCCAAAGACACAGAAAATAGATCAGTGTTGCCAGGAGCTGGGGGGAAGGGGCATGGGGAGTCGTGGGTATCAGGTTTCCATTTGGGGTGATGAAAAAGTTCTGAAACTGGAGGGTGGTGAAGGATGCACAACCATAGGAACGTACTTAATGTCTCCGAACTGTGTACACTTTAAAATGGTTAAGATGGGGGGCACCTGGGTGGCTCAGTCGTTAAGCGTCTGCCTTCGGCTCAAGTCATGATCCCAGGGTCCTGGGATCGAGCCCCGCATCCGGCTCCCTGCTCAGCGGGAAGCCTGCTTGTCTCTCTCCCACTCCCCCTGCTGTGTTTCCTCTCTCGCTGTGTCTCTCTCTGTCAAATAAATAAATAAAATCTTTAAAAATAAATAAATAAATAAAATGGTTAAGATGGGGCGCCTGGGGGCCTCAGTCGCTTGAGCGTCGGACTCTTGGTTTTGGCTCAGGTCATGATCTCAGGGTCGTGAGATCAAGTGTCATGTCGGGCTCTGCACTCAACGGGGAGTCTGCTTAGGATTCTCTCTCCCTCTCCCTCTGCGCCCCCACCTCTAAAATAAAATAAAATAAATAAAATAAAATAAAATATTAAGATGGCAAATGATATGTTGTATTTTACCACACAAAAAAGAGTTATATTAGACCATGCAGATAGTAGAGGAAAATATACGTGAATTCCTCTATAATCCGATTCAGGGAAAGGCTTTCTATTGATGTCTAAGTGCTTTTACCTATGGTCAAAGGGCCATTTCTATGTTTCTTGAAAATCATCTATTTATGTCTGTTGCCATATTAGCTCAGAGATATCATCTTTATGTTTTTTTCATAGCCGCATAGTACTCCACTGTGTGGACATCCCTTCTTTGTTGTATCCAACTACTCTCCTAGATGCAAGCGTATTTCCAGTGTGTCTGCTCAGAGGACCTAAAAGCAGTGATGCCTCAGTATTCACAAGCACACTTAGCACCGGACCCTATTTCTAGATACTACTGGCCAGTAAAAGTAGCAAGTGCTCTTTGGAGAAATGGCCAATTCCAGGCCAGGGCAGGGAAAGGACAAGATGAGGCTGGAAGACTTTTATTTTTAATTTTAAAGATTTTATTTATTTATTTGAGATAGAGTGAGAGCGAGTGAGCTAGTGAGAGTGCACAAGGAGGGGGAGGGGGAGAGGGAGAGGGAGAAGCAGGCTATCCACTGGGACCCTGGGATCATGACCTGAGCCGAAGGCAGACACTTAACCGACTGAGCCACCCAGGTGCCCCTGGAAGACTTGGTTTTACCAGAAAGTAAGGCACTGCTTCTGACATGACAATGGGGACAGTCCCAGGAAAAAGGGACCAACCTGGGGGGCTCCTGCAGGCCAAGTCTAGGACAACTTGAACGTCAAAATATGATCATGACAAACCAAATCACTGAATAAAACAGGAGTCTGTGAGTACCTATGTACATACATACACAGGAAAGGAAATTTCCTTCCTTAGTAGAATTCCAACCAATCAATACAGAATTTGTGATGAAATCAGAAAATCACCTTTTGGCCATAGTAATAACTGAGGCAGGACTAATCAATGGATGCTAAAACTAGCAAGTGAACGTTTGATGAGAAAGAAGATATTTACATAACTCCAAAGTAGTATGACTTGCAAAGGGAAAAACAGTAATTTTGTTAGGATCTCGCCATGGCAGATGCTTCCCTTAACCCAGTGATCAGTCTGCATCACTGGGAGTGGGTCTGAGTGACATCACGTGCTTCCCACTATGACGCCAGGACAGGGCACGAGACATGTGGCACTGCTGCCCGCCCAGCAAACCCAGATCTAATTGTAAGGATGCTCCAGGCAAACCCTGAATGAGGCAAAGTCTGCACAATAACTGGTCTGGGGTCTTGGAAGATGCTGAGATCATGAGAGACAAGACTGAGGGCTGTTCCGGACTCAGTCTCTGGAGAAAGGAGAATCACAGGCAATGCCTGACTGGGTGTTTCCTCTCCCAAAATATGATGCTATTGAGATAATCTGTGAATGGTGAATATAGCCTGTAGTTCAGCGAATACTATCAGATTAATGTCAATTTCCTGATTTTCATCATTAAACTGATTCTTGATGGTTCAGATTTTATATAAACACACAAATATTTACGTATTCAGAGGGGGGGACATAAGCCAGTGCGTGAAAATGGTAACATTGGGGAATCAGGATGAAGGGTATATGAGCATTCTTTGTACTATTTTTACAACTTTTCTGTAAGCTTGAAATAGCCAAAATGAAATGCTATTTAAAAAAAAGAATTCAGGGGCACCTGGGTGGCTCAGTCGGTTAAGTGTCTGTCTTCGGCTCGGGTCATGATCCCTGGGTCCTGGGATCGAGCCCCACATCCGGCTCCCTGCTCGGTAGAGAGCCTGTTTCTCCCTCTCTCTCTGCCTGCCTCTTTGCCTACTTGTGCTTTCTCTCTCTGTGTCAAATAAATAAATAAAATCTTAAAAAAATAAAATAAAATAAAAAATAAATAAATAAAAGAATTCAGAAATAAAGCAGCAGGGCAAGAATGAAGGGTTCATTATTAGCATCTCCTTCCACTCCGTCCCACAATCGCCCAAGCAGGCCCTTAGAGCGCTGGCGAGCCCTACAGTTCTCTGAGGGAAAGGAGATTCTTCTGGAAATTTCCCCTTGGCTTCTCCCAAATAACAACAACCGCCCATTATGATAATACCCCCCTCCCCCCAGCCCAGCCCGGGGACACGTTTCACGGACACCTGCATGATCGCCAGCAGAGGGCGCTCTCCCAGGGGACCCACACTGGGTGCCAGGCCTCCACATAGCTCTGCAATGTGTTGGCTGAACTTTTCAGGAAACTTGGATGCCACACATACTTTTCCTTTCTTTGTGGGTAGGCGAGATGAGTCATGTTTTTCTGAAGTCGGCTCGGCCCCAGGATTCAGTCTCACCAGCTGCCCCGATCCAGACGGCCCCAGCAGCGGCGGGTGAGCCAGAGCGGCTCAGGGGCGGTCTGAGGACGGGGTGCAGCACTCAGGAGCACGAGCGCCCCAGGGAAAATCTCACTTAGCCAGGCACAGGGTAAAGCTCGTGTAACTCTGCATTCTGGCAACGTTTGGGACGCCCACCCGCAGTGGCCCTGAGGGAGAGCTGGGCCCTGGCTCACGGCCCCCCGCTGCCTTCTCCCACCTCACAGCACCTCATCAGAGCCTACCAGTCCTTCAGGCCTCGCTGGTCCCTTCATTTGTTCATCCATTGCTCCCTCCCCCTTCATTCACTCAAATGGCCGCTCTGATCGCGGGCCCCGGGGGCAGAGAGCTGAAGCGAGGGCCAACACCTGCACCTAACTGGAAGAAGAGGTGTTGCAGGTGCCCTGAGAGGCAGACCCGAGATGGGAACTGGTGGGTAGGAAGTGTATTTTGGGACCAACACCCACGACGAGGAAAGGAAGGAGACAAAACTGAAGGGCAATGAGGACCTGGAGAGGCCCCTACAGAGAGTTCCAGAGCTGGGATGACCCCTCAGAGCTGTCCTGAGTGGGGCAAGGGGGCCAGTCCTTTACACCCACATGCTAACCAGCTGTCAGGTGCAGGCCAGCTCAGGAAGGGGCAGGACCCTGTGTCTGGTGGTTCTCTGTTGTGGGCACGGCCAGAAGATCAAGGACTGAGTCCCTCACTCCTGAAGGGGAATCCGGGAGGCAGAGCATGGTGTCCATCACTTGGACTGGGAGTGTCAGAGGCCAGGGGGGCATGCAGCGAGATGGGGTCGGAGCCAGCCAAGGGCCAGGGCGTGGAGGACGCGGTGAGCCTTCAGATTTCCACTTGAATGTGGTGGGGAGGATTGGGGGGGGGGTTGAAAAGGGGATAAGATGATCAGATTTATGTTTTAAAACAGGGGGGCCTGATCCCACTGGCCACCTGCTTTTATAAATAAAGATTTATCAGAACGCAGTTTACATTTTGTCTGTGGCTGAGTATCTGCAAGAGACATCAGGGGACTCACAAAGCCTAAAATATTTCCCATCTGGCCTTGTGCAGAAAACATTCGCCAGCCCCGGTTTGAGAAGACCCTCTCTTTCCACCATCTCTCCAGCAGCCGGATGGCTCCCACGGGATCCGAGGTCTCTAGAGACCCTGCCCAGTACTCACCCCCACGTTCACACCACTTGGCTTAATGGCTGAGTTTACATTCTTTTGCATATGTAATATATATGTGTCACCCACATTTGCCAAGAGGCTGCTCCCGGGCTGTCGGGGCCTCCCAGGCAGGAGGGGGTCACCGGAGCAGGGGAGGGAGGTCCTCGGTATCTCCGCCCATGTCGGGAGCAGCTGGCCCAGCCTCCACCTGACGTTGGCCCTGCCTAACCCTGTGATGAGGCCCCTGTGTGTGCTGCTAAGCCTCTGGGCACTTCCCTGCGTCCGTCACGGGAAGGAAGAGGGCCACACAGATGGAGTCCAAAAGATAAGCTGCTGTGTATGAGAAGAAAATGTGTGGAAGAAAAGAAAGTCAGGTCCCAAAGGGGGTCCCAGAGGCCAGAGGCATGGGCGAGAGGGGCAGGTGGAATTTGGGAGAGTGTGAAAAAGGTGAGCACTGTCTGGTTGGGGTAGGGGTGGGAAGAAGCCGGGGTCTGCCCACCCTAGAGCCTGGCTGGGAAGGGAGAGTTTTAGGGCCCCTTCCAGCGTGTCATGGGCAAAATTTCCCTGCTCACCACGTACCCTCAGTGTCTAGGAAAGGCTGCAGCTTGCTGGCCGAGCCACCACCGCCCCCCCCCCCCCCCCCGCCGCCCTCCGGCCTCTAGCTGCTGACGCATGGACAGGTCCCGGGACCCCCTCTGAGAGCGAGGTGCAAAACCAGGCCCGCAAATGACGCCCTGTGAGCAATCAGCAAACACAGGGATCTGCACACGAGGAAGTGGCGGCGGGACCACATATCAAGGACATCCCAGACTCCTTTCAATGGAGGTGCCACAGAGGTTTCCCTGAGAGCCTCTCGGCTTCCTGTCCCCACAGCGCTGGGGGGTACGCCTGGACGCATGGGCACCCAGTGCGTGCAGTCTGCTTGGAGGCTGGCCCCTTGCGGTTGGTCCTCACCTGCACTCCTAGCGGGTGCCCTGCTCCATCCACGGGGCACACAGCGAGCTGCCCCTGCAGCCGTGCGGCCCAGGCTCCCTTGTCGGCGGGCTTCCAACTAGGGCAAGAGAGAGGCCCTGGGTGGCTGCATCCCCTCCGGCTCCCGGTCCCAGCTCCCACAGGTCATGCCTGCGTGCCTGCCCCGTGCTGCCCTCCTCCCTTCGCCTCTGCTACCCAGGAGGGCACAGGCTTTTTACTAATCTCTGATTAGCCTCCCTGACTCTCACTCGCCTTCTCAGCAGCTCCCTAACCTTTATAACCATACAGCCATGAAGGTCTGGCTGTTTTAAATACACAGGGACTCCGACTGACATGTAACGTGAACAGATTCCTGAACATGGTCAGCACAGGCGTTCTGCAGAGAAACCAGCCTCGAGGTCCAGACCCACGTGCTGGGGGACGCAAGTCACTGTCTCGGCCCCCTCCCCGCGTGCGGGCGCATCAGGCTCCTGGCACTCCCAGGCTGGCGGGCTCCACGGACAAGCCCGGGCAGGGAGCTTCTCGGCACCGGGAAGCCCTTGGCGTGTGAATCAGAGACTTGAGGCTCTAAATTGAAGTTCTTTCCTCTGCACACAGTACAAAACCTCTGGCATTTTACGGGAAAACAAACTTTTATTTGAAAAATAAACTCGAGTTGCTGGGAGAGAAAGGAGTTGCTGTCTGTGATCCAAGACAGACATGGTGTGAAAGGACCAGAAGTTTTCCAAGTTAAACAAACTTCTCTGGAACGCTCGTGCGAATTTCAAACGCCTGTCATGGCATCCTTTTGATACAGAGCCACAGACAAGGAGCCGGGTTTAAAGCACGGAGACGTAACTAACCTATTTCAGGATGACAGTCATCCGTGGAGGGATTCCGCTGTTTCAGCTTAAGTACGAACAGAAAGTTACATTTATTTTGGGTGTTCAAAGTACCCATGACCTCAGTCACAGCAGTGAGCGGGTCTTAGAAACAGAAAGTTCGAACATCTAGCATTGCACATCTCTGGCAAAACCCCAGCGCTTCCTTCCACCCCACTGATTCTCTGTGCCCTAGAGGTTCCTGGCCAGACTGCCTTCGCAGGCATTCCACACTCATCCTGCGGGTTATGACCATCTACGGTGGTACCTTCCAAAGTGCACCCCCCAGCCCCGCCCCACCATGAAACCAGCTGTTGGGGCAGAGAAAGCATGCTTTTAGAACAAATGAGCACTGCATTGAAAATAGAATGCTTAGGCCAGGGTCAGTACTGTTCTTGAGAAATGGTTTTCAGTCGTATGTACACACGTGCTGGATTACAGCATAAAAAGTGTCTCTTGCTGGGGGTTGCAAAGACATTCCAAACGCCACTGCGATGAAGCTGCCGGCCTCATCGTCATGCCCCGAGCTGTAAGTTCCTCCCACTGGGCTGATGCAAACTCCCTGAGTGCCAGGGTCTGTCCTCCACCATTTCCTCTTAGCCCGTTCTGCAGATACCATGGTCATGACCTTGAGTAGCCATGAGTGTAATCAGAGTAGGTGGCTGTCCAGGTCAGCGATTTTCAATGCTTTCTTCTAGTAGGACAAAGATAACGTTCCAGTGCCTGGCGGGGCTGACTTCTGTCAGTAGTGGCCACTTGGTGTGAACCCCTGCCCATGTAGGACAAGATACCATTTTTTGCTCAGTGTGTGTGTGTGGGGGGGGGGGGCAGCTGGCAAAATGCCACCCTATCCGAGCAGCCAAGAGCCATCCCTGCACAATCGTGGTGTTCTGGGAAGACAAGTGCTTCCAAAAAAGTCTGGTTTGGGTGCTAGAAATTCTCCCTTAGTTATACGCTCAATGTGTCAACAACCCCCAAAATATGTAATCTTTAGCTTCTATAACGCACATCTTAGTTTGAATACTTTTGTCAGACCCTTCCCAAAGTTAGTTTTGGTCTGAGGGTGGGGGGAAAGGATAAGGCACTGCAGCTCTCAGAGCTGGGAGGAAGAAGATAGAAAAGGGAGCTCCAGGGTCCCCAAAATGACTTTGCCCCTTTACGGAACAATGACGGCCAGCCCATTCTCTGCAGGTTACAATAGCCTTCCATCCTTCCTCCAGACACACCTGCTCATCCAGAAGCATCCTCAGCCCAGATCCCCGTGCTCTGCTCTCCTCGGGGAGAGGAGCAATCAGAAGCCTCGGGGGCTGTGTTGCTTAAGACTCTAAGTGGCACTGGGGCGGGGGGGGGGGGTACCTGGAAGAATGTGGGGAAGTAAGAGGCAAGCACATGAAACCTTAAACACACGATTTCCCCACAGCCTGAAGGTAACAGAAGCATATCACAAGGGAACACAGACTGTGCAGATGCTGAAAATAACACATATTTCAGGGCTGTGGCAGACTGCTCAAGGCAAGCATAGTCAGGTAAGGCTTTCTGGAGGTGGCAGGGCCCCAGGAGGTCTCAAAGGAGGTGGGAGGCCACCAAAAGCGATCTCCAGGTCTATTCCAGTGGACCCCAGCCGGTCCCCCACTCCCCCTGCCCAGTAGCCAACTCAGTCTGCCAGAGCGCAGGACATTCCCCCAGCGACAGGTGCTGATGGCTTTGCGGATCACTCCGTGAAAACCCGGAATCCTGGCCTGGACTGCAAGGCCCCACCCACCTCTCTGACCTCACTGCCCTCTCCCTCACCCCCCACTCAGTTCTAGCCACTCCAACTAGCAGTGGCCCCTGCTCAGGACATTTGCATGGCTCCTCCCTCTGCTAGGCTCAGTGGCCCCACACATCCATCGGGCTGCACCACTCCCTGGCTCCGTCCCACCCCCGCTCAGAGCCTCCATATCCCACGGTCCGGCCTAGAGCAGCACCCTCCAACCCTTACCCCTTTACCCCCGTTATTCTCGGTACCATGCAACATTTCTGTACACACAATACATATGGCTCATCCTCTCTCCTCCCTGGAAGGTAATCCCCACGAGGGCAGGAAGTCATTTGTTCCTGACTGTGTCCCCAGGGCCTGGCAGGTTCTCATTAAATACTGACTGAACAGATGTAGTCAATGTGAGAAGACCGCCCTCCCCCCCCTTTAAAAGCCCTGGTGGGGCTGGTCAGGTGTGAGGTCCACCTGTCTGCTCGGTAACATCAGCTTTCTTCTGTTTGGGGCGTGCATCTGAAGGTGAAACATTCCAAGCTGGAAAAACCAGGCAGGGACAGCAGGTCCTCTGGGCGGGGCCAACTTGCAGGGGCAGAAGGCTCAGCACGTGGGGCTATATCGCCCCCTAGTGGTCACTTGGCCACAGAGCCAGAAAAATGCCCCCACATTTTTCTATGGAAAATCAGGTTCAAATGAGCATTCAGGATATAGAGGCAAAAGGAGGGCACATATTAAACTCATCTTGTCTTGAATGTGGGAGAGAGTTATTAACTTTTTAAATTAACATATATGTATTATTTGTTCCAGGGGTACGGGTCTGTGATTCATCAGTCTTACACAACACACAGCACTCACCATAGCTCATACCCTTCCCAATGTCCATCCCCCAGCCACCCCATCCCTCCCACCCCCATCACTCCAGCAACCCTCAGTTTGTTTCCTGAGATTAAGAGTCTCTAATGGTTTGTTTCCCTCTCTGCTTTTGTCTTGTTTCATTTTTCCCTCCCTTCCCCTAGGATCCTCTGCCTTGTTTGTCAAATTGAATATGGGAGAGATTTAATACGGACAGCCTTCATTCTGCTGCCGTTCTGGGGAGACCAGCTGCCCTGGGATTCTGGCTGAAGGGGAGGAAGCCAGCCCTTCAGAGCCTCGCCAGGCATTGACCACTACGTAGGAACTTTTCAAAAGGAAACTTTTCTTTTTAAAGGAAACCGTGGAATGAGTGGCACATAAAAGAAGTGAATTTACAGAAGGCAGAGCTCAGACCTAATAATCAGACCTTGCCAAAAGTCTGCCTGATAAGCTTGCTCACTTGCTTATTGACTTCATTGAGGGTGAATTTGGTAGGAAAAAAAGCTGGGAACAGACATGTAGAGTGCGGATTAGCAAATCTGCACCAAGCGTTCGCTATGTCTCAAGACCTCTGTACAGCTCTTCGCTGGCTTGGTCACGGTCCCCTTACGGGACTGCTCCTTCGCTCACCATCCTACACAAAACAGCACCCACCCCCATTGGCCCTTGTACCCTGCTGTTTTTCTTCATAGCGGGGGTGGGGCGGACTAAAGGCTGTCTGCGTGCCAATTCTCCTCCCTCCCCCAGCCCTCCATCTGGAATATTCTCGGTTAGCTCCTATAGCTTTGCTTTGGTTGCCCAATCTGGATGAATCTCACCTCTGTCACCAAAGAGATGCATATCAGCCAGGATGCTTTAATGGCATGTAACAGAAAAATACAACTTAAAAGAGACTGAACGACAAGGATGTCTATTACCTAGAATACTGAGCTCAGTGATGCACCCGCACTGAGGATCACACTCCCACCTTCCTGCTCCACCATCTTGCATGTTGGCCATGGTCACAGGGAAACCACGTCCTCATACCACAGTCCAAGTAAGGAGAGGGAGTTAGTCCTTGTGTATCTCTCTTTGTTGGGGGAGGTGCCTTTTCTTTGATCCCTCACGGAGTTCTCCTTATATTTTGTTAGCAAGACATAGGTGCCTGGTTTACCCCAAGGCCAGTGACCCCAAAGCCAGGCACTTCCCCAAATGGGAAAGGGATAATTCCAACTGATCTAGACCAGTAAGTCCTGCCCTGGTGTGGGTCCTGAATAAAACCAGGCTCTGTTACGAAGAAAGGTGGAGCAGCTATCAGATGGGTTATCAGAGTCCGCCAACACCTGGTAAGGACGAAACCACGCACTGGAACTTTGGAGAAGGAAGGACCAAGGGATGGGGGCAGAAAAGGTAAGAGAAAGAGCCAAGGGCAGCACGGCCACCGGTCTGTGTCTCCAGAGCTAGAGATGATCTCAGCAACAGGCAGGAAAACATTTCTAAGACTGTATTTAATGGACAAAGGGGGCTTAGCTATCTGACAGTATTTACACAGATGTGCGCACATGCTCTAAAATATACGCGTATGTGTAAGGACCAAACAGGTACAAGAAAGACTATGGTAGCTCCTCGGGGCTCCAGAGGCAGAGTTAATCCAGTGAGGTCAGAGGGGCTGATGGGTTCCTCTTAGGAAAGGGACGGGTCAAACTCTGCTTAGCACCCACCGTGCTCGGGGCAGACCAGCTCACATGCACCAACGCCACCACCGAGCTTTGTGACCCTGAACGAGGCACCTCGGTCGGGGAGAAGCAGCTGCCCTGCAGGGGTGCCATGAGGCAGAAGCAGGCTCTGTGTGCAGACCTGAACTCGAGTCTACGCCAAGAGCTCAGTTAAACGCCGGGTGGCAGCACGAAAGGCACGGCGCCTGCACCACCCGAGGAAACGTGCTTCATGGTGCAAACAGGACATCCACACACCAGCGATGCAAATCCCTGAACAGCCCAGAGGGGCCCAGATGGCTGACGTGGAGTGATGGCAGCTCTGGGTGGACAGACAGCCTTGTTGGGGCCATGAGGACAAACAGGTGTCCCCAGAGCAAAAACCCAGCCGTCTAATGGAGAACAGAAGCCAACACCCGAGATGGACACAGGCTCGTGTCCCTGCCCCTTACAACCCGTCCGTGCATTTCAGGAGGCCCCCCGGCAGCTCCTTGCCTCTCAGCCTGTAAATGCGTTCAACTCTCCTATCTTGAAGTAAACAGGTCAATCCAAAACTTCCCTTAACTCCAATCCGTCCACTTCCTACCAGTCTACCTCCATTTGCCAGGATAGGCTCAGCGAGGCCACAGCAAGAAATGAGCCCCAGGTTCTCAGTGGTTTGACATAAAAAGGGTTTCTTTTGCTCAGGTTGCCGTCCCACACAGGGAGGCAGCTGGCCCTGGGCTGCCCTCCCCACCGAGAAGCGATATGGGCTGAATGCCTCCTGCATCCTCAGCACCATGGTCCCAACCCAGCTACAGGGAGGGGGCGGGAGAAGCAGAGGAATGTGTACCACGGATGGGCTCTGGGCTCCACCACCCCTCGCTCCCCTTCCCTTCCAAGCCACACGCCTTGAAGGAAGACATCTCCGACTCAGCCCTCAGCCGGGTAACACGCTCTCCTTCCCTTCCCAGCTACCGAAACGGCTCTCTTGGAAATCACCCATGATTCTGAAGTCGGGCCACGAGGAACAGGCCTCAGGACGAGCCTCCTTTTTCCCAGAGTGGGGGCATCTGAGTCATGTGGCAACTGCCCTCCCTGAAGGCGTTCTTGTGATGTCAAGATCTGGAGCCAAACCTGACGTGAACACCTGTTTCCTATCTGTGAGATGGCATCGCTGTCCCGTGGAAGGTCACGGCACCAAAGTACATCACAGTCTGCAGGTCAGAAGTCGGAGATCAAGGTGTCGGCAGGGCCCCACTCCCTCTGAAAGCTGTGGGGGTCCCTCCTTGCCCCTTCCAGCGTCCGGTCTTGCTGGCAACCCCAGGCACTCCTCGGGTCTAGACACATCCCTCCACTCTGCCTTTGTCACCCGGCTTCAGCCCCATCTTCTTATAAAACACTAATCATGTTGGATTTGGCGCCCGCCCTACTCTAGGTTGACTTTATCTTAACTAGTTACATCTGTAGTGACTTTATTTTAATAAGGTCACATTCAGAGATACGGGGGTTAGGACCTCAACATACCCCTTTTGAGGGGACAAAGGTAAACGCAGAAAAGTTATTATAAGGATTAAACGAACTGGTATATTTTTATAATCTACATAACAGGGTCTGAAATAGATTATTTATCTTACCTGATTCTCCAACAAGCCCTTGCCTGGTAACTTGACTTTGATTCCTACATGACCCCCGTATCTCTGCCCCACTAACCTGATGCTGCCTATGGCCATTTGCAGCTGGATCCAGTGCCTTCCTAACATGGATAATAAGTCACTCAATAGCCTGCAGGCTAGTAATGTACCTCCAGGAACTATAATAAACAGCAATTTCAGACTCCATTTCAGCTCCTTCCTCTGTGACACCACGTGACAGTCCACAAAACAGAAAACTCAGCCCCTTCCCCCCCAGTCTTCTAGATAGATCACAAGATGCCATCATCAATTCTCACGCAAACTCAGTGTGAGGGTGAGGAAGGGGCTGGCTGTAGGCCTCAAGTCTCCGTTCTAGCATCACTCTTGGCAAAAAACAGCATTTATCAGAATCCATCTCCTTTTAATGGGGGGCCCAGGGGAGAGGGGGATGCAGAAAGACGCCTGTCAAAAGGAGAAATTCTGGAGTAAACCATATTAGGTGGGAAATTGGGAGGGTGGTGTGGAGGCAGGAAGTGAGGCCATTACAAAATTCACCTTCCAGAAAGTCCCTCCTACCCCCAGGTGTCAGAAGTGGTCTTTCTGACAAACCAGGTCTTCTCTGACTGAGGATGGCGAGTCGGGTCACAGCGGCCGCGGGCCCCTGCCTGTGAACACCTGGCAGCTGGTGTCCCAGGAGAAGGGGCCCCGGTCTCCGCCCTGTGTCTGTGCTGAGACTCTGCTGGCCACAGACTAGTCTCCCAGCCAAAGCCATTCAGAGGGGAAAGAAAAAGCCAATGATTCCCCCAAGAACCTGACGCTAACAGGACAGCTGGTGGAAAATGTGTTAGCAAAGCCGATGTGTGGCCGGCAATGCTCCAGGCCCGTTAAAAAGAGGAAAATGCTTCTGTATCAGGGAAGAGTCACAGCCCCGACACCTCCCTGCCCCTCCTGGGACCTCCGACAACCGAACCATCCTGCACACTTGGACACCCCAAAGGTAAGCCCCAGGACAAGGGTGTCTCCAGTGCTAAGGCCAGAACCCCATTCTGTCCCCAGTGTTCTGGGGCTGGTACGTATGCTGGGTATCATCATGCCAGTTTAGACAGCCCCTGAGTGGGGAGGGAAAGGGACAGAAACTATATTAGCATCAATGCCTCTGTGGTTTGCAACTTAATGCATTTGACAAGCCAGGTGTCAACCCCTGGGGCCCCTCACTGGCCCTAACTTTGCTCAGAGTCCCTAAGTGGGACTCAAAGAGAAAGACAAAAGAAGGATCCAAGGTGAAAAAAACCTTTATTAGGGAGTTTTATGCTCTGCCCTAGACTAGGAATTAAAGCAGAGAAACCTTTAACTATCCCCAAACCTCACACTGTGGATGGTGACATCACATCGGAAGAACAGTCCCTAGTGTGAGAGGGCAAAGAGAAGCGAGTTGGGAGCCGTGTGGCTGAAGCAACGAGTCCAGGGCTCGCTGTGGAGAAACCAGTGGGCGTCCTGCTACACAGGAAGTCTGTGCCCCCACCCCCAAACTTTTAAAAGTAATTTACAGTTAATAAAAGCAGGGTCTCGTGGCTGTGCTTTAGCATTTCTATTATCATATCTTTATCCTAACTTTTGAGCCAAAACATTATTTGCCCAGAGATCCCTTTACCATAAGAAAATCCATCCTCAAAAGCCAAAGATTGCCCATCACTAAAAGCATCCAAAAGAATAGATAATGGTTCTGAAGGCAGCTCTTAAGACTTCCCCAAACGTGAGGAATTACGGTTCCTTGTTGTTGAAGGAGGGAGAGATTGTCCAGGGTATCATACAGGCTTCCTGGCTTCAAGATGACTGGCTTCCTCCCTGGTCCCACCTCGCTCAAGGAGCCCAAGGGTAGGGCAACCAAGCCTCATTCTCCCTGCTGTCACCCATGAGCACGCCGTATACATCGTGTCAATATGGGTGCAGAGGTGAGCTGCCTAACCGCCTTGTCAAATTTCCAGGGCCCTTCCCCAGGAGGAAGTAAACAGGACCTGATTTCTCTGGAGGTTGGTGGTCATTCAGAGGCTGAGCCATTAGCGCTCAGATACTCAATTTCATAATCAGAAAATCATTCTTCGGGATTAAGCCAAAACAAGGTCTTTGTTTCTGATGGAAATGTAAATACTCCCCCAAAGAAGCATCTCCCTTTAAACAAAATGCACACTTCCTTCTTCTCAGGAAGGCTTGGAAAGGAGCCTGGGAGATACAGTCTTGAATCCCAAGAAGAGAGGGGAACTCTTCTAGAAATGTCGGGGGGGGGCACCTGGGTGGCTTGGTCGGTTAAGATTCCAACTGCTGATCTCAGCTCAGGTCTTGATCTCAGGGTTGTGAGTTCAAGCCCTGCATTGGGTTCCAAAAAAGAATGTCAGGGGAGGTGAGAGATCTGGGCTAAGTTGTAATGACTAACAAAGAAGTGTTCATCAGGTGAGAGAATCCATTAGTTCTACAGTCCTCTGTCAAGTGGAGCATGGTATAGACCCCACATAACCGGATCTTGCCCAGTTTCAAAAGCATCATCAAGAAAAATGGAAGCTTATGTGCTCATAATTCAGAGCCTGCCTTGCTCCACAAAGGATTCAAGGCACTTTACACTTTACACCTGGTGGTGAGATTGGCTCGAGACTCCCGTGGGGCGCAGGACCTGAACGTCTGCAGACATGACCAGCTAGAAGCCCTCTACCATTTCGTTTGTCTGTCCTTTATCATTTCTGAGATAGTCGTGCTCACTCGAGCTGCTGGAACCTCTGGGTGAACGCCCACAATGCCCAGCATTCAGAAGGAGCAGGGGCCCGAGCTTGAGAGCGGAGCAAAGTGGGTGGACTCAGGGTGAACCAAGGTACAGGGGTTGCTGGATGCCCCCCAGGTGCTGGGCACTGTTCTAGACACTGAGAAAAGAGCCTGGGACCAAACAGAGCCCCTCTGCTCGGAGAGCGTACATTCCGGTGGGGAAGGCAGCCAAGGGGACCAGTCAATTCACAGTAGTCGCGGTGGAGAAGCAGCATGTAATGTGCAGAACGCATCATTTTGTGCAGACACCAGAGGAAGGCCCTGCTGAAGAGGAGGCGTTAAGAGGCAGGATGGGAGCCTGGGGTGCGGCGGTCTCCCCCGAACACGAGAACGCCCCTCTAGATGTGTCCTTTCTCTCCTCCGTCCCTTCCCCTCTGTCCAACCCAGCGCAGTGACTGGGCTTCAGTCTCTGGTCTCGCTGCCAAAACTCCCACATCCAGCCCAGCTCAGATCCACCTTCTGGAGTCTTGTCTTCACTCACCTGACCATCCATCATGGACATACACATTTCTCCCTCGGAACGTTCCCTGCCTTTTCTCATATAGGCCATCCAGCTCTTCTCTACCCGGACCACCGTACTGACGCTCTGAGCATCAAGCCTGCAAACTTCCAGCAACGGTGAGAAAGCTGTGAATGTTTACCTCACATTTATGAACATATTTTTGCACCCTTTACAAGGCCTGACACCCAAAGATTATATTTTTCCATTTGGAGGGACATTTGAATAACATATCAAGTTTTGCTCCATATGGAAATTATTTTGGTGTAAGGAATCTCCAGGGAAACCCTTCTCTTTTCCTTTCTCCTAAATGGCTTGCTGTTGCCCGACTATTGGCTCATATATTCCTAAAATCCACTCCTTCAAAGCAGAGTCTTCGCATCTGGGTTAAAAGTAGATTAGGGAGTTAGACCACCTGAGTTCAAATCTTGGTTCTACCACTTACCAGCTGTGTGGCCTTCGTTCCGTGACTTACCCTCTCTGTGGCTCAGTTTTTATTTTGATAAAAATGGTAAAAACATAACTTTATAGAGTTTTGTACGAGGATTAAAACAATTGTCATGTATGATGTACTTAGGAGGCATGCAATAAAAGCACTTATCATTATTTATGATTGTTAGGCATAGTATTTGTAATTACAATGATTAGAAAGCAAAGCTTAGTGACATGACATTAAGCCATTCTTGAGGTCCTTGCCTTGCTGTCTGTCCAAAATTATCTTGTTATTATTTTTTAAAACTTTAATCTTATTGTTTGAGTTCATGAACACTCTGACCAGGCTTTCCTTTCCTCATCTCCAAAGGCAAGATCCAGTTCTAAAACACCTTTCCGGAAGCTTCTACCGCCACATGAGCGCTTCAGACTTCTTGAGCTGCTAGACAAGGTCCAAACATTTCAGGCTCTGTGGGCCAGATCCTGCTGTTGTAACACGAAGGCAGCCACAATCCAAAGAACCAAGTCAGCATGACTGTTTCAATGAAGCTTTATTTATAAAAACAGGTGGCAGGTCAGATTTTGTCCCCAGGTTGTGGTTTGTCCACCACTGTATTAGAGGAAGAGGCAGAAGAGCAGATGATTGCTTTGGGTGGGGTAAGACCCTGACCATCAAGAGAAATAGGTTTGCTGCTACACAGTGGGGCTGGAGGGAGGATGATAAAAACCCAGAATCCCCACGACATGTCTCGAATCCACATGCCACTAGACCAGTAGACCAGAGGGAGTGAGAGACGGCAGCCACTCCACATCAGCAGGTCCTCCACGAGATAGATCCTTCTAGAACAAAGTTCTTTTTCCTGGGCCACGAACACCAGCCAGCCTAGGAAACTACAGGTCCCAAGACCAGATGTAGCATCTAGATCTATAACTCCTATTCCCTTTCTTGTTTTCAGAGTGTCTGAAGACTGAATTATCTCCTTTTCCTTTTTTATGTCGCCTTGGAAGATGACTGTGCTCATAATTTCTATCGTCCTTCTTCCTTTGCCCCTGATCATTGATAACGGTGTTTATCAAGCTCAACTATCAGCGCCACCTGAGGAGCTGCTGAACCTTTAGATTCTACGTCCACCATGTGGGCCCTGAGTCACACGGCAGAAAGACAGGCTGCAGACAGAACTCAAGGGGAAATGGGCAGGGCCCTGAGAGTTGTGCTTACATCTTAGTTGTGCCGGTGGGACACAACGCAGGGCTGCCACCTACTGAGGAAGCGGTGTGCACACTTACAAGTGTATGGAGGGTGACTGGACGGAGTCCCACGAGGTGTCTTTGTAAAAAGGGGCGCTGTGTACGCACACGCACGCTGGGCACTGGGAGAGTAGAGTGGGAGAGCTGCCTGCTGGGCTCTTCTCTGGGAACTTCCGGCCCATGTCCGGTGTGGGGGGCAGGGATCATCGGTCATTCTGCTCTTGCTACAGGATCTGCCCCTCCCCCCACAACCGACTGGTTCAGAGACCCTAACTGGGCTAATCAGATATCCTATAATGACTTTAGCATGGCAAGAGGAGAGACACAGAGATGAGGAATTGTCTGGATCTCATGGAAAGATCCATGCACTCTTGCTGCCAAGGCCACACAGCGGCCTTGTTCCCTCCCTCCCTGAGTCCTGAGCAGTCAGCTCTTCTTTGAATTCTATAAATACCCCCAAATCCTTCCAATGAGTTGTCTTCCTTGTTTTTCGTTTTTTTTTTTTTTTAAAAAAGTGGTATGAAAGTAAAGGCTGGACCAAAACTGGATTCAGAAACGAGGCTAGAGACGCACCCTTCACAGCCCTTGTACAAAGGCAGCTCTGAGATGGCCAGCATGTAACAGAGCTGTGACGTGATCAGTGTCCACTGCAGACAAAACAACCCAGTTGCTCACAAGTTCAGCTATTCTTGGGACCAAGGCTGGACAGGAATGGTCTCCCCGGGGCCTTATGGAATGAACAATGTCTTTGTGATGCTCTACCAACGGACACAGTGGGTCTCACGGGCTGTTTCTCGTAAAGACCCTCCACGCAGACTGATGAGTGACATTACTCTCAGGCTCCATCATGTGAAATCAGTACTGGGGCAGCAGGGAGAAATATACCGTCTGGGGACCTTGATCCAGGAACTGATTCAAGTAGGAGGAAAAAGATGGCATAGCCTCCAAGCACGCCTCCGTTGAGCACACTTGTAGACCAAGTGGCAAGAAGCCCAGGTGATCCTCCTCCCAGGGAAGTAGGGCACCTCCCCTGGAAACAGACCTTCATTAATGACAGGCCTGGCAGGGTTGGCTTCCATTTGGGGAAAGCCAAGGTCCTGGGCTCGGTGGTTCAAGGGCAATAGCATGGGCAGTCACCTTGGGGCCAGGCCTACTCTGGTGTGAATCCTCCTGGGGAGCTTCTGTGGAGAAGCCAAGCACCCACCCCCACCTCCTGGGGAGCTTCTGTGGAGAAGCCAAGCACCCACCCCCACCTAATCAATGCTGTCTTCATGAGCAACCACAGCCAACCAGGGCCTTCCTGAGCTCAGTCTACAGCTGCCTGGCCAGATGGTAGGGAGGAGCCCTGACAAGCTTTCCTACTCCATAACATCTTAGAAGACAGACCTTTGAGACAGTATTTTCTGGCAAAGAACATCGAAGAGCCTTTTAAAATGCCCAACAGAAAAAGGCAGCATGGACTTCCGCTTCCCAGGGAGCTGAAAGGCCGGCCCATCCTCACCAGCCAACATCCCACCCTCCCTGACCCTGTATCTTGGCTGCTCCTTTCTCCCTTCAGAAATGACCTTGGTCTTCACAGCCTGACCACTCTACACCCACAAATCCTCTCCATCCTCAGCCCATGATGTGACCTGTCCATCTTGGCTTTTCCTATATAACCCGTGTACTGGCGTTGACGGTGTCCCCCCAATTCATGCCTTTCCAGGAGCCTCAGAATGTGACCTTTTTGAAAGGAGGGTCATTGCAGATATAATTCATTAAGATGAGATGAAATCATACTAGAGTAGGATGGTCTGTTAACCCAAGATTTAGCTCTTCCAAGAAGAGGAGCAGAGACCCAAAGACACAGACACACGAGCGAAAGATGCCCTGTGATGACAGAGGGAGAGACAGGGTTTGGAATGATGCTTCTCTAAGCCAACGGGCACCAAGGGTTGCTGGCACCACCAGAAGCCCAGAGGAAGACACGGAACAGATTCTTCCCGAGACCCTTCAGAGGGAGCACCACCCTAGTAACATCTTGAATTTGGACTTCTGGCCTCCAGAAATGTGAGGGTATAAATTTCTGTTGTTCAAACCACCCAGTTGTTACAGCAGCTCTGGGAGGCTAATACAACCTAGTTCTGTTATAACCAACACAGGCGTGATGCCGCCGTTGAAGAAACAAGATATCCTGATGTAGATCTGCCTGCCGTCCCCTCCTCTTAGAGGATATTTGAGAGTTTCAGGATCTCTGTCAAGGAAGCTGGGGATGCTCTCTAGAGCATTAGGATGTCAGTGCCCGGACACGCCCCTCCCTACTGGGCTTTGTATACATAATTCCCAACTGCATGTCACTCAGTAATGTTTGCTGGAGGGCCACTCTGTCCCATGACACTTGTGCATTTATGCTTAGGTCCAGTCATTGAGGGGGATGATGTTAGGGGTACTAGCAACAATACCTTACACCACACAAAAAGGAAAAGAGCCCCCCACCCTTTCCTTCTAAGTCACGGAGACTGAATTTGCACTCTGTGCCTTGGCTGTGCCGATCAAGTGCTGCTTTATTCTGCAGGTCCTAAGTGTACATGCAATCTGGAAAGAAAGGAAGACGACCGCACACCTCTGATGCCCAAGGGCAAGTTTGTTTTCCAAATCACTGCCGTCCCAAATAGGAGCTTTCTGCGTCATCAGAAAGACTCAGAAGGCATGGGGAGATGCCTAAGACACGGGGAAGGAGAAAATCAACTCCATCTACTTTATGGTTTGCCTCTTATACTTCCGGTTATGATCAACAGTGCTCCCAACTGAGAGTATTTTATCTTTAGGTCACAGATACTCATGAGCCTAAAGAACTCTCTCCTAAACCCACATTCCCTTCCCTTGTTTCTCTAGTAAATCAACCGTAGCTGCCCAGCGCCCCAAACAGAAAGTCAGGATCTGCCAGAAACAGGTCCATTCAAACCCCGCCAAACCATGCCACCTACAAGTAGTGAGGGCCACGTCTGGCAGAGCAAACCAAGGTCTGGGCCCTCTGGCCCTGGGTATGCGCCGAAGCTTAGCTTGCTGCCGCTACTGATTTCAGGGAAGGCTATGGGCCCAGGTTTCATGTGGCTGTCCTTACAAGTCACACTGTGAGTGTTGGGATGTTTGCAGTTACCCCTATAGCGACCGCTTCGTGTAGGAAGAAAGTGACGGGGGAAACCAACCATGTTCTGGAGAGACAGCTGTCCTTGGGGGAGCAGACAAGACACATGCACTCAGCACCAAGTCACACATCACCGACAGCCACCCGGCCAGCCCGGGCGCCCTGCAAATGGCACCATGGCCCACTGGCCCTAGAAGGTCCCCAGCAGCCCAGCACCCACCTGAAACAATAGCATCAATGTCTTACTTTTTCTGGAGCGGGAGAAGAACCTGATGCCCCCGGGTGAGGTAGACGGGTTGGAGTTGGGGGAAGATTCTTTGGATGAAGAGCGAAAGATCCCACTGAAGCTCATTCGGCGTGGGGAGCGGGGTGGGGACTCCTGGTAGGAGAACGGGAACACGGTTTTGGGAGAGCCAGGGCTGGTCTTGGGCCTCACGGGAGCAGACACGGGGCTGGAGGGCCGGTGCTGGGGGCCTCTAGAGAAGAACCCTTTGGAGGGGCTGCCCGAGCTGCAGGGGCTGTCCACCTGGGGAGAGACAGACAAACGGATGGGTCATTCCGAGCACAGGCACTCAGCCCTCAGCCCTGAACGGATCTGTCCCTCCCAACGTTCTCTATCATCAGGCTGCTCCTCCAAGGCACCCTGCCCCAGAAACAGCCCTGAGTTTTTGTACCAACAGAGGTGGCCGCCCCGTGGTCTGGAGGAAAGCACCTGACCCAAGGATGGCCCATCCACAGGCTCCTCAGCACCACCCAGAGGCCCACTGACCTCCGTCGCCAGCTCTCTAGAAAGAGGTTCCTGGAGCGGAGGGGAGGACCAGAAAGGTAGCAAGATGGCTCGAGACGATGCATCCTCTCTGTAGGTCGTCCCCTGGCCTTTACTTCCTAAAACCCGACATTTTTCTTTCTCGAGGTCTTACTACACTGGCGTGATGTTCTCTTGGCCCTCACTGAAGGAGGAAATGGGCATCTGAAACCCAGTGGGCCTGGGGCTCCGGCCTGAGGTGACCCGGCGCTAGGCAGCATGTATTTTCCCCTCCAAGCTCCTGTGGCATTGGGACGACAAGGGGTTGCTGACAGAGCTCAGGAAGAAGGTGAACAAGGCCCATAACCTTGGAGGCACACTTCTTTGATGACACGACCTTGACGGTTTGAGAAACCTCTGGACTCCGTCTATAACTTTAAGCCGAGGCACACAGCTCACAGACTTTGAGGAACATCGAATGTGTCCTGCTGGGGGGCTCAGGGGCTGGCACCTGCAGCCTGAGGGGAAGGGTTGGACCCCAGCTCACCCCTCACTGGGCCATCCCGAGTCACTTAGTCTCGCTGTGCCTCAGTTTCCTTATCTGTAAGACCAGGTGTCGTGCCCACCCCTGATGCACAGGAACCATACTCTGCACGTCCAGCTGCTGTGGCAAACTTGCAACACAGGGTCCAGAAGGATCTCAGGGCCTACCTGACCCCACAGAAGGAAAGAACAGCGGCTTGTCTGCAGGGCTCATGGGGCACAGAGGATGCTGGGCAGGGAAGCAGCCAGCACGCTGAGACCCTGGGATGCCACATGGCAGGTGGCCACAGGCACACGAAGGTAGGTGAGCCCGCGCCCAGGGGCAGCATCTGTGCGGCTCTGGCCTCTGTCTGCACGGGGTGCCCGTGGGGGGCCCAGGGCCCCTGTGAGCTGTCCCACCACAGAGGGCACCCCAAACTGGGCTTGCGGCTCCTTCCAGGAGGCTGTGCCCTCGTGGGGACCCCTTCGGTGACACTCAGTCACAAGTCACTTCTCCCTGCAACTCCCCACGCTATGCTAAAGGGCCCGCGTGGCCACATGGGGGGTGCACAGGCTGGCCCCGTGCCAGTCCCTTGGGCGAGTGAGTTTCCAAGCCGGGGGCCACGCACAACAGCCACATCACGCAAGCACGTCTCCTTCTAGAGAGGCTAAGTTTTTCGTTATCCATTTAATATGAAAAGCATTTAATCCTCCGATCCCTGTCCTCAGAGCTCCGGGTCTTGCCACTCTCCCCCCTACCTATGGGACTCAGGCTTTCTGGAGTTTTTCTGAACCCCAAGGAGAAGCTCTCCAGTCAGGAGATGTGCCCGTGGACATGGGAGGTGGGGGCGGGGGCAGGGAACAGCACACAGGGGTTGGAAAATGACCCTACAGCACACAAGCAAGGAGTCTGGACACAGGGACTGGAGTTGGGATCCCGGCTCAGTTTCCGGCAGTGTGGACAAGTGACTTAAGCTTCAGGGTCCTCCTCCATCCAGTGGGGCTATGAGGCCGACTCACAGGGTCTGTGGTTGACGGGACCTACGACAGGGAAGCATCTGGTACACTTTCTGGCACACGGTAAGTCCTCCATGCATATTTGATCCATGCTCTTCGTCACGAATTTGAAAGGAATAGTTGCTTGATATTCGTGGAAGTCAGGGAGGCCGGGGCGAATTATGGAAGGACGCCACATGTGGTGTAAGAACCTCACTCTTCTTTGAGGCTTTTTAGCAAGGGAGTGGCATAATCAGATTCGTGCAGGGCAGACCATCTGGTAGCCTCTCCCATCACTCGCCGGGTGCCACTAGCCCGAAGCCAGGAGAAGCGGCCAGCTGGAGGCAGGGTGAAGGTCACAAAGCTGGTAAGTGGCGGCATGGGACTTCAGGGCCCATGGCCTTAACCTTTACACCATATCCCTCCCGAGAGTGGCAGAAATAGCTGGGAGGGAGAGCAGCCTGGCAGATGCAAAATGGAGTCAAGATCAAGTCTGAGGGCAGAGGCAGAAAGTCACGTTTAGGAACTACTTGCAAGGCTAACCCCACAGGGGAGCCCAGTGTTTGCTATGTTCTGCACGGTGCTGGGAGCTCTGCAGGGAGAAGGCAGGACCGCGGAGCAAGTGCTCGTGTTCGAGTCTGGCGGGGGACAAGACGGAGGATGGCAGGCCAGGTGTTGCTGCCATGAGCACGAAGCCAAGGAAGAAAGGGTGACCTGGACACAGTCAGAGAAGACCCTGAAAGCTGATGGGCTTTGGACAGGCTGATGGGCAGAGGGCAACCAGAGCCTGAGAAGGAGACAGAACGGGAAGCACAGAGAGCCACTTTCTTGGGCTGCCACAGATGGGTGGGGCCAAACGCCACCGGGGAGCCAGTCACAGAGGGCCTGAGTGCTGGCTTGAACCTCCTTCAATAAACCAGGGGGAACTCTAGGGTTCTCCTGCCTGGGAGTCCATTCTGTACTGAGACTTCCAGGACAACTGGGTCAGGCACTGAGGAGGGAACCCACAGAAAGTAGACCTTTCCCCAAAAAGACCAAATAACGGTGGACATGGCCTGGCTTAGCCTTCTCCTATGGGGGGGACCGGGAGAGCCTAATCATGCTCCCCAGCAGTGGGAAAACGAGATGGCCAAGCATGCCCACCATCTGCTCCCCGCCCGCTGGGTGGGGGTGATGCCGATCTGGGTGCCAACAGAAGCTGCCAGGGACAGGGCCTCGGCTCATGCCTATTAGCAAGCTGCGATCAAACAGAACTTTGATAAATGTCATTGGATGGTTCCCTGCACTGGGATGAACAAAAGGGCCCAGAGACCCCCAAGTGGGTGCAGGCTGTGCAGGAGCTAATGGGGGGCGATCTGGAGATCCTGGCATTGACCTTCCCCCAGAGGCTGGCCTGGGAACTACATACCTCAGCTGTGCGGGGTCAAGGGGACCAGAAGCTCCTCACAGACACACGGTATGTGAAAAAGAGCTGCCGCCTCAGGGGGCAGGGGCAGCACAGACAGGGGTAAAGTGAGGGGGCCTGGGAGATTGCATGAACTGATATTATGGAACGCCAGGCTGGGGTCCTGGAGTAGTCAGGGACATCTGTGAAGGGGAGCCCAGGTGGGGCCATCTGTCTCACTACGCATGGGCTCCTGGGACGCAGAGGGGGCTGCCAAGCATCTAACTGTTCCCACACATCTGCGCCCGAGGAGCCTAGCGGCACCTCCCGCCCTCTTTGGCCGCCCACATCACGTCCGCAGAAAGGTCTAGCTGTCGGGAGAACCTAACCCACATTCCCCTTCACAGGGGTGTTTACATTTCGATCTGGATTGCGAAGACGAAAGGATGGAATTTGGCAGGGGAAGAGGGCCGCCCCTCCAAGGCAGTTTGGAAATTCTTCTCAGTAGTGGCCTAACTCTTCTTTCAGAAAGACTGGCCCTATGTCTATATAATTCGAGGTCACTGGAGTCTAATGGAAAGGAGAATTGCCAAGGTTCAAGGGTCAGGAGGAGGGAAGGCCTACCCTCTGGGGATGGGGCAGGGGTGGGTGTGGGGAGGCCAAGGGAAGGCCACGGGCAGCAAGGTCAGTGGGAATCCCAAGCATCCCCGCCCTGTCCACTTGCATCCAGCATGGTTTTCATCTGAGGCCTGTCTCCAGGTTGTGTTGGGGAGAAGCGCCTTCCCAGCTAACCAGGCACTTAGGTACCCCCATCTCCTGTGTTGGTCAGACCCTCTGGAACAATTCTCTGCCTTCTCAGGAGTTCACACCCTCCTTTCCCGCGAGGCCACAGGCTAGCGAGGCCCGCGTCCTACACATCACCATCACCAATGTCCTGCAGCATTCCAAGGATATAGTAAACCCTCCAAGGTCCCTCTCTGGCTCTGGAGTCACTCATTTGTGACAGTGATTTTGCTATGGGAGCCCCCAAAGTGGGGGCCGGTGGGGCTGGATGAAGCCCCAGTCCTCACTGTGGGTCTTTACTGCGTCCACAGTTCTGCCTTAGGTTTTCACTTGAAAGAAGGGCTTCGCGGAGTCAAACCCTTGGAAGCGGCCAGCCTGTGAGGAGGAAGAACCCACCTGCAGCCTCGGACCTTGCCCCACTGGGCTGGGAGCTCTGCAGCTCCTTCCTGAGGACATCCTCTGAGCACCATCTCGGGTTGGGCCACAATGACTGCTCATCAGGTCACTTGCTCATTCAGGACCGGGAGCTGAGGCCAATGGAAACCCACAGGCCTAAACCACTATGTTGCCTTAATTGTGTGCAATTCAGAATCCTTAGAGAACAGGCTAGCTTTTCCAGCACTGGGGCTCCTGCCCCAACCCCAGGCTGGCAGTACCCAGAGCCAAAGAACTGTGTGGCTCTGTATCTCCACTCTCAGTCACTGCTCACGGCACACGGGAGGCTAGCCCCCTCTGGAAGCCACCTCCCACCAGGCTGTGGGTAATGGGGCCCAGGAAGGACTTGCCACCCAGCTCCCTGTGCACCCCCTCAGTCTTGACTGCAGGCTGCCTTGACCTCCCCTTTCTCACCATGCCCAAAGACCCTTACAGGATACACACTCCTCCTTGGCTGCCTGACCCGACATGGCCACCAGCCTTATTAAGTTGCTGACCAGCCAGTGGGGGAGGGGAGGCAGTGAGCTAAAGAGAGGCAAGGAAAAGTGGCATGGAGACCAAAGGGAAGGAAGGCCTGGAACAGGGCGAGGGTGGGGGCATGGCAGGCGGAAGGAACTCCTGTCCAGGATGGGACAAGCTGAAAGCCTCGGATGGTCTCCAAATCTCCCATTTACTGATACTTTTAGCCTCTTCTCTTGGCTTATTGTTGATCTTCCACATTACCTCTGCCTACTTTGGGGAGTCTAGGGGGCCATGGCTGAACCCAGATGGAGAAGAAGCGAAAGGAGCAAAGCCCAAGAGGCTCTCAAATTAGACAGCCAGCAGGTATGAGGGGCATGGCCATGTGAGGTGGGTGCACCAGTGGGTAAGCAGGTG
>NW_023270680.1:779368-787525 GCF_011800145.1 Mirounga leonina
TCCAGAACATAAGGCTACACTGCCCCCCATCACCACGGGGGAGGAGCAAGGAGAAGAGGCTGGGACTGGAGGCAGGAGGGAAAGCGTCCCAGGAGGAAAGCAGGAGTGGAGAGCAAAGGCTTCTCAGCATCTTGGGAACGGCTGACGGACAGAACCTCATCTCAGGACACAGAACATGGGGCCTCGAGGAAGTGGTCCAGGACGTGCGTCTTCCTGGGAGAGATGACAGGGTCTCATGGGGAGGAGCATGGGGCTGGCGGCTGAGGAGTTGGGGATGGTCAATGAAGCTGGGTACCACCGTGGCCAAGAGGAGTGGCGAGTGCCCAAACCCGGGTCACTTCCCCATCAGTCCTGCTCCTCCACCCCCTGGTCTCACCAAGTCACTACCTCCAGAGCCCGAAAGAAGCCCCCTGGGGGAAGTCTACCAGGATAACTTGCCTGAGTCCTTAACCTTTCTTTTTTCCTGCTTTTTATTGTGGTAAAATACATGTAATGTAAAACTTATCATCTTAACCATTTTAAGCATACAGTTTAGCAGTGTTAAATACGTTCACATTGTGCCACCATCACTACCATCTGCCTCCAGAACTTTCTCATCTCGCAAAACAGAAACTCTGTCCCCATAAGACAACTCCCCATCCCCTTCCCCCAGAGCCTGGCGCCCACCATCCTACCTTCTGTCTCTATGAACATGACAAGGCCACCACCTCATGTAAGTGGAATCATGCAATATTTGCCTTTTTTGTGACTGGAATATTCTATGTAAGCATAATGTCTACAAGTTCCCCCATGATGTAGCTTGTGTCAGAGTTTCCTTCCTTTTAAAAGTGAATATTCCACAGTATTCAGATGAATGGATAAAGAAGATGTGGTATATATATATATACAATGGAATATTATGCAGCCATCAAAAGGAATGAGATCTTGCCATTTGCAACGATGTGGATGGAACTGGAGGGTGTTATGCTGAGCGAAATAAGTCAATCAGAGAAAGACATGTATCATATGACCTCACTGATATGAGGAATTCTTAATCGCAGGAAACAAACTGAGGGTTGCTGGAGTGGGAGGGGGTGGGAGGGATGGTGTGGCTGGGTGATAGACATTGGTTGCGGAGGGTATGTGCTATGGTGAGCATGGTGAATTGTGCAAGACTGTTAAATCACAGATCTGTACCTCTGACAAATAATGCAATATATGTTAAGAAAAAAAAAAAGAAGATAGCAGGAGGGGAAGAATGAAGGGGGGGAAATCGGAGGGGTAGACAAACCATGAGAGACGATGGACTCTGAAAAACAAACTGAGGGTTCTAGAGGGGAGGGGGGTGGGAGGATGGGTTAGCCTGGTGATGGGCATTGAGGAGGGCACGTTCTGCATGGAGCACTGGGTGTTATGCACAATGAATCATGGAACACTACATCAAAAACTAATGATGTAATGTATGGTGATTAACATAACAATAAAATTTTTTTTAAAAAGTGAATAATATTCCCTTTTATCAATGTACTGCATTTTGCTTACTCATTCAACGATCAATGGACCCTCGGGTCACTTCTACATTTTAGCTGTTGTGAATAATGCTGCTGTGAATATGGGTGTTGAACTGTGTTTCCCCCATAATTGCCCAAATTCATAGATTGAAGTTGTAACTCCCAGAACCTCAGAATGTGACTGTCTTTGGAGATAGGGTCTTTAAAGTGGTAATTAAGTTAAAATGAGGTCATATGGGTGGGCCCTGATCCAGTGTGGCTACCGTCCTTGAAGAAGAGATTAGGACACAGACACAGAAGGAAGACCATATGAAGACACAGACAGAAGATGGCCATCTATGAGTCAGGGAGAGAGGTCTCAGAAGACCCCGACCCTGCCAATACCTTGGTTTCGGACTTCTAGCCTCCAGAATGGTGAGAACAGAAAGCTCCCCAGTTCTGTGGTACTTTGTAACGGCAGCTCTAGCAAACGAATAGGTATACACACATCTCATTGCAATCCTGCTTTCAATTTTTTGGGTAAACACCCCAAAGTGGAGTTGCTGGATCCCATGGTAATCCTATTTTTAACATTCTTGAGGAACCACCAGCCCATTCTCCACAGCAGAGGCCCCACTTTGTATTCCCACCAACAGGGCACCAGTGTTCCAACTTCTCCACATCCTCACCAATGCTTGCTACTTTCTGGGTTTGGTTTTGTTTCTACAGAAGCCATCTTAGCGAGTGTCGGGTAGTATCTCATTGTGGTTTGGATCTGAGTTTCCCCCATGATTAATCATGTTGAGCCTCTTTTCAGGTGCTTTTGGCCACTGATGGATCTTCTTCGGAAAAATGTCTGTTCAAGAAGTCCTTTGACCATTTTTAAACCCAGGTTGCTTGTTGTTGAGTTGGTAGGAGTTCTTCCTATATTCTGGACACTAACCTTCTATCAGATACATGATCTGCAAACATTTCCTCCCAGTCTGTAGGCTGCCGTTCACTCTGTTGATCGTGTCCTTTGAGGAACAGCTCTTGATTTTGAGGTAGTCCAATTGATCTATTTTTAGTTCGTTGCATGTGCTTTTGGTGTCATAATCAAGACTTCAGTGCCAAATCCAATGTCATGAAGCTCTTCCCCGGTGTTGTCTTCCAAGACTTTTCTAGCTTCAGCTCCTACGTTTAGGTCTGTGATCTGTGCTGAGTTAGTTTTTCTCTATGCTATAAGATGCGGGCCCAACCTCGTTCTTCCCCACGTGCATAATGTCCCCAACACCATGCACTGAAAAGACTTTCTCCCAGTGAATGTTCTTGGTACTCTTATCACAAATCATTTGGCCACATATGTGAGGGTTTATTTGGGGGCTTTCTATTCTATTTCATTGGTCTATATGTCTTTCTTCATGCCAGCACCACATTGTTTTAATTACTATAACTTTGTAGTAAGTTTTGAAATCAGGAACTATGAAACATCTTACTTTATTCTTTTTTTTTTTTTTAAAGATTCTATTCATTTATTTGACAGAGAGAGACACAGTGAGAGAGGGAACACAAGCAGGGGGAGTGGGAGAGGGAGAAGCAGACTCCCCGCGGAGCAGGGAGCCCGATGCGGGGCTCGATCCCAGGACCCTGGGATCATCCTGAGCCAAAGGCAGCTGCTTAATGACTGAGCCACCCAGGCACCCTTATTCTTTTTTTTTTTTTTTCACACTTGTTTTGGCTACTCAGGGTTCCTTGAGTATTTCCATACAAATCCATTAGGATTTATGATAGATTTTTCCATTTCTCCCCAAAAAGGTGCCCGCTCTCTCTTGGGCTGCCTAATTATTCTCCAAGACTTTCGGCCTTGCCCCTTTCAGGCCATCTCCAAACCTCTGCCAAAGAGTGATCCCTGAAGGTGTGGGTCTTATATTACGTCAGCCTCTCCCCTCACGCCCAGGGGACTTGGCAACGGCTTCCACACCTGGTCGACTAGAACATGCTGGTGAGCTCTTCTGTGTGTAGATTCCAGACTCAGCCTCTCTGGTGTTCATGTCAGTGGTCTCAGGCCTGGTGGCACTTGAGGAGCTTGGGTCCCGCCACAGAAGTGGAGTTGATTAGTCTACAATGCAGTATGGGCATCTCCATCATTCAGCCAGCAGCCCAGATGGAGAGCCCCTAGATTCCCACAGGTGACCGTTGGGAGGAGCCATGGACAGGGGCTCTCGGCCAGGCTTGCAGCCTCTGGTCCAGGCCCCATGGATCTGCCAACCTCTGCAGCCTTATTTCTTTAGTCCCTCCAGGACAGGGCTGGCCACTAGCACAGAGCCTGGCCCAGGGCCATGCGTGAATGGCCAGTGCTGGCTGCCAATGTCCACATGCCCCAAGCTCTTTGCCCCCTCCAGGCTTCGGAGCTCTTCCTGCCCTTCACCCCCCAACCGCCAATCCTGGTTCACAGGGTGAACTTCTATGGGCCATGCAAAGCCCAATTCACACATTAGCTCTGGCGGGGACCCACCCTCAGGCAGAATGAATTCTTCTCTTATCTGTGTTCCTACACAACTGTAGACAGACCTTTATTACAGGACTTATCAGGCCATTTTATGATCATCTATCAGTCTATTTCTCTAGCTAGACTTCGAGTTCATCAGGGGCAAGGGAGAGCTATCCGTGTCACTATTCTCTGCCTGTATTTGCCTGGCACGTAGCGGGCATGCAGACGTGTTTGAATCCGCACCCCCTTACCCTCTGGCGGCCAGCATGGGGGGCTGCACGGTCTGTGCTGACGGGCCGGCCAACGAGCAGGCCCCATGCAGTCCAGTTCACTGGGAAGGAGGAGGAACCAGGTGTGGGGTGCTTATCTCCCATTTTAATGAGTACATTCCTCTCCGGTTGCAAATAATCATTACCCTTGAACATTCGTGCGGTACAACAGTTTCCACATGCGAAAGCCTTTTCACAAATACTTGTTCCTCATAGAGCCATCATGTTCTAGCCACCGAGGCCCCCAGCAGTGAAATGACTCATGTTAGACAGTCTGGAAAGAGGAGAGACTAGGATGCTGGTCCAGCTCCCATCATGGGCAGCTGGTGGCCCCAGGCAGCCGTCAGGAGGGGCTGCAGCATGGCCCCTGCAGCTATTTCTGACCAGTGTGAGCTCCTGAAAGCATCGAGTCCCTCTGACCACGGCCGCGCGCCCACCCCTCAGCCCTGCATGCCTGCTCGGTCGAGCATCCCTACAGGGAAGTCACCTGGCAGGAGTGGCGGGCTTTGCTGGAAGGTTCCTCCACCCCACATTCCACGAATCTAATCTTGGCTCTCATCTCTCAGAGCTCACCAAGAAACAGTGCACACCTTGGAGGCCAGGTATGGGAAAATCTCTAACTGCAGCTATGGCCACGAAACTATTAGCTGGTGCAAGAATTGAGACCTGGCCTCCTAGCTCAGCTGACTTTGCAGAAGGCCCAGGCTCCTGGAGCCTGCCCTGTTCATGTGATTTCTAAATATTAAACTCCCAGCAGAGCTTCGTGCTTTCCTCACAGATTTCTCTTCTCCCTGCCATCCCTGAACCTCCTTTTCTGGTCTGCCAGCCAGGCAGGCCAGTCCTGGCGCTGGGTGGGCATTTCGTTGGGCAATGTTGAGGCTCCAGGAGACATTAAGAGCTGCTTGCTGCCAAGAGACTCTGGGATTCTCATTAGCTGCACACACTACATTTTAGACCTTGACCACAGGCTCTGGAGATGGGTATCAGGATCTTTGGGGAAAGTGAATTTCAGGATCTGGGCTGCTAAAGTCGCCTGTCAGGAAAGCACAGGGATAAAAGAGAAAAGCCCCAAGTTTGAGAAGATTCCCGAGATGTGAGCTGACCTTCAAGGTAGCCCATTTAACCCCCCACCCCCACCCCTCTTCAGAAATTCAGGCAACAGCCCACATTCTACCACAAAAAAAGGTATCAGCAACAGCGCTGTCAATAATCTGCCATTACTGTGCCCTTCTTCAATCTTATTTTGGTCCTTAGAGCAGCCCATACAAGTAGGAAGGGCAAGTGGCATCATCGCAGCCTAGAGCTGAAGATACTGAGAGTCAGAGACATGAAGCCACTTGCCCAAGTCAGACAACTGGACAGCAAGCAGGCCCTCTACGCCAGGACCAGCCACTCCCAGCTCAGAGCTCCTTCTGTTAAGTCCCACCGCCTCCTCGGGAGGCTCAGCTCCATTAACAAAAACCAACTCGGTATCAGAGGCTGTGAAGATGTAGAACTCTTCCGTGCAAAATGAGGAGCCTTGGCCCGGTGCAACTTCAGGGGAGGAGAAGGATGAGTGAGGATTTGTATAGTTCAGTGACTCATTCCCAAAGCAGCTTATGATGCTTTCTCTTTAAGGCCTACTCTTAATGAAAAGTAATGCACGCCGCTGTGGTTAAAGAGCAGTGTCCCACCACCAAATGCCATCACTCCACATGATGGCATGTCTACAATTTGTGGACTCTGGGGTCTTGTGTGCAGCTCCCCCACTCCCCCGGCCACATATCCCGAACTGATTTGTGAATTCCCGAAGGACAGAGGCTGTTTCACTCATGTTTTAGCCTTGAGAGAAGGTGCGAGGTAAGCATGTATTGATCAGATGCGGTCTGGCCTTTCCGTATTTCTGATGCTTCGTCTTATAAAACGCCTTTGTTGATGCAGCTGGGACACCCCAGGCAGAAGCCTGACAAAAGCACAAATACAGGACAAACAGAAAGGATGCCAATGTCAGGGGCCCGTGGCCTGCACCTGAGGGCCGACTGGGGGTTTTAGTTATCAGGGTCACAATAGAACATTCCAGTGCAATTACCAGCGGGCTGATTCCTGCTGAGGAAGGAACACATGTAGGATGGTTTTCATTCTCCGCTCCTGCCGAGCAGTCCTGAGTAAACAGAGCACCAAGCGACATCAGGAGCCACCCTGGGCTTGGGAGAACAGCATAGCTGCGTCCCACATCCCTCCGCCCACAAGAACACGACCCGTGCATGAGGAAGGAGCCAGGAGGCTGAGTTCCAGCCCCAGCTCTGTTGTTCACTGTGTGGGGGGGTCTCAGGCATGTCTGAATTCAGTTTTTCATCTGTCAAGTGAGACGGTGTAACTAGAAGATTCCGGAAGAGCCCTTTTAGCTCCTGCTGTTTCAGTTTTTATCGCCGAACTAAACATCATCCTGGAATCCTGGGAGCACTTTCAAGAAGTAGTGCTGGATTGAGAATAAAATGCAGCTTCTCACCTCCTATGAGGAGTCATAAAAATAATTTTCTTCTACTCTCAGACTACCAAATAATCTCCCCTGCTTTCGAAGCTCAGGGTTTGGGGGAAGAGTCTGCAGGAACATGGGCTGCACCAGTGGAGGGGTGGGGGCATGTCCTGTGCTCCCTGTTGGTACCTCAGAGGTGAGGTGGTTATGACCCGGCCACACGTCTATCTTGACGTACCTCTTTTTTTTTTTTTTTAAAGATTTTTATATATTTATATGACAGAACACGTCTATCTTGACGTACCTCTTTTTTTTATTTTTAAAGATTTTATTTATTTATTTGACAGAGAGAGACACAGCGAGAGAGGGAACACAAGCGGGGGAGTGGGAGAGGGAGAAGCAGGCTTCCTGCTGAGCCGAGCAGGGAGCCCGACACAGGGCTCGAACCCAGGACCCCAGGACATGACCTGAGCCGAAGGCCGATGCCCAACGACTGAGCCACCCAGGCGCCCCGTGACGTACCTCTTAATCTGCTTCCTAGGTGCTAACCTTCTGGTCTCAACTGGTTTCTAAGGTCTGCCCATCAAGCACCTGGGTCATCTGCACAAATGCCAGGTGCGTCCTTATGGATGCCTGGCGTGACCCCAGGAGAGCCGTGAGTAGCGTCCTCAGAATCATGGGTGCCCAGTCACTCAGGTCCCACATAGGATGCCCCTGCCCTACCCATCCCCCCGGCTCTCCTGGTCCCCATCACCCCACAGGGCAGCTGCCCACGTGGGTTAGCCTCGTCTACGTCTGATCTGTGGGTACGGCGGCTTGAAGTTCACCTCTTGCAGTGAGGGCCTTGGCAGGCACCTCAGGTGGGAGGCACACGTGAGGTGTCTCCAGATGGACTGGGTTTGCGCAATCCCTCAAAACCGCCCAACAGGCAGTTCTTGGTACCAATGTGGGGGGTGGTGACCAGAGCCATGGTCAACTGGAGCCCTTGAAAAACATTCACATTATATAACTGCTCTCAGAAAAATAAGGAACAAACCCTGAATCACTGGAACTCAGCAACAGGGGAGGGACAGGGGCCAAATTAGGGAAAGCCTGAACTTAACTCTCAGAGAAGTTCCAGAATTCTTTATTTTCCACAGAGGACATCGTGGTTTCTGACTGCAGTCTGAGAGACTTCCTGATGTAAAAAAGAAAAGAAAACCACTATTTTTCATTCCTGCAGCCACCCTGCCTGCCCCATGCCCCCCACCTGGGGGTCCTGACTGATTGACACGGCTGGCTTGGGCTCCCCAACCAACTGCCCTGGACCTTTGTGCCAAGGAAAGTACCTCAGCCGCTGGGGTGAGCTGGCCTTTCTCCAAAGAAAGAAGCCCTGGGCCCCGGGAAAGGCCGAAGTACAGCAGCCTGACCCTGCCCTGGCACTGAGGAAGTACTCCATCCCGGCACTGAGGAAGTACTCGGCCCTGGCATTGGGAAGTACTCCGTCCTGGCCCT
>NW_023270680.1:787535-923728 GCF_011800145.1 Mirounga leonina
GCACTAAAGAAGTACTCCCTCCTGGTGCTGAGGAAGTACTCGGCCCTGGCCCTGAGGAAGTACTCGGTCCTGCTGCTCTTGCCAGTTCCCACCCAGTGGCTTCGCTAGCTCACAGCAGCATCACACAGTAGAGTCTTTTCTCAACAGAACGCCTAGACTGGGGTGGTCAAGAGGCCTCCATTCCCCCTCAGCTGTCGAAGGCAGCAGATCGTTCTAGCCTCTGGGAGTCTCGGGTGTTCAGTCCATAAAGCGAGGTTGGATCACAGGTTATCGTGCAGCATTGGGATTGTGAGAGCCATTGGCCAGGGACATACCTGGCCTTACCCAGTCAAGACTGAAGAGGACACAGGACGTCACCAGGACACCCCCCCGAATCCCAGGTCAACTATCCACCTGGGAAGCCCAGGTGGTCTGTCAGGCCCTGCTCAACTGAGGCCTGAAATCCAGTTGCAAATGTTCTGCAAAGACACTAGCTGCAGGGCGCCTGGGCGGCTCAGTCAGTGAAGCATCTGCCTTCAGGTCACGGTCCCAGGGTCCTGGGGCTCAAGCCCCGCATCGGGCTCCCTGCTCCGCAGCGAGTCTGCTTCTCCCTCTGCCCCTCCCCCCACTCATGCTCTCTCTCAAACAAATAAATAAAATCTTAAAAAAAAAACAAAGACTAGCTGCTCCTCCTTGTAATCAGAGAGCAGCCTTTACCCCATCCCCACGCTGAGAAACAGGTTGATTGGTAACTTGGGTGAACTGTTGTAAAGGGGGTTACCAAGGGCGGGCTGCCCCTGCTGTCCTCTTGTTAAAAGGAAGCTGGGCCTTGCCCGCCTTGTACGCAGCTTGACTAGAGCTAAACAGAAACTGGAAGGTCCCCACGGGCTCCCGGCCTTACAGCCGAGGACGCTGCGCAGAGGGGACGGTGCCTTGTCCGTGGCCTCCAGGGACTTGTGCTCGGGAAGGCCTGAGGGCCCCCAGTCCGCATGCCCGGGGCCCCCTCCCAATCCCCTCCTCACTCAGGCCCCTGGAGTGACCCCTTAAAGGCACATGCTCCAGACCAGGTTGAGGTCCAGCC
Organism: Mirounga leonina; assembly: GCF_011800145.1. Classification (NCBI taxonomy): domain Eukaryota; kingdom Metazoa; phylum Chordata; class Mammalia; order Carnivora; family Phocidae; genus Mirounga; species Mirounga leonina. The sequence continues at coordinate 788,596 of NW_023270680.1, forward strand.
CCTGCGAACCACTGAGGATTAGGAACCAGAATCAACCCTGTTTCTTGTCTTCTCCCAACCCAGTTCCTCCTGGAAGAAGGGAGTGGGACGGCAGGTTGGGTGGAGGCTCCAGGGGTCTGAGTCAGCTCAGGTCGGCGGTGAGGAGGGAGGCAAGGGGCTGGGAAGGCCCAGGAGACAGTGAGGAGCAAGGCTCTGGTCTAGGGCAGCCATTCCCCCCCAGGCTACCAGGGTGACCTGGATTGCTGGCTGCTGCCTCAGTCCAGAACAATCCGTATCTCCACAGGTGGTATCTCCAGCCCAAGCCAGGTGATGAGGAGGGAGACGTCACAGATGGGGGAGGCTCATCTTGTTTCCCCAGAGAGCCATGACTGGTCCAGAGTCCCATACCTCCTCACGAGGAGGCGCCTGCCGCGGGTGAGGATCCAGGCAGCAGGGGCAGCGGTGGAGAGGCTCTTGGCCACCCCTGGGAAGGAGAGTGGGGCTCAGTCGGTCGGAGGGGGTCTCTGTACACTTAGCTGAGCCTTCACTTTGCCAAGGGCCACACGAAATCCCCGAAGGAAGTAGCTGGATGAGAGGATACAGACGGATAGGATAGGTTGTCCATCCCAGCAGATTTAGGAAAAACCAGGACGCAGCCCAAGTAGGCCTATTTTTACTGTCCTGGAAGAACCTTTGCCGCACATAAAGGAGAGCAGCAGATTTAGGAAAGTCCCGCGATCACGTTATAGCCTCACCTCCTCAAGCCTCGCCTGCGAAGTGGAAGCAACCACTCTTCTGTCCCTGGCTGGGTGACGGGTTTCCGCCGCACCTGCTCACGCGTAGTGTGTCTGAGAGCCCGGCTCCTGTCCGACACCAGCGGTCGGCGGACAGCAAGGACCTCGCCTGGTTCACCTGAGCGACTCGTTCCGCCACCGTGCCAGGCACACAGCAGGACTCAAAGGAGAGTTTGTCTTTCCGAGAAACAAAACTGATACCAGAAAAGGTGCTAATGAGCTCCTTCGTACTGCGGTATCGGGGACTGATGACGGCTCAGTGCGCTACACACGGAGATCTGAGGATAAGGGAGTGACGCCCCGGGGCTATCTTGGATTGCTCGGCCTTCCGAAGGCGAGGACAGACTGAGTACGCCAGCCATCTGTGAGAAGGGCAATAGCCCGTAATTTCCAGGGCTGTTTTCAGCTCTGACATTTTACTAGTTTGCTAAGACAGATCTTACGATAGGGCTTGAAAAGACCAAGCCTGGGCTTCTGGAGAGGGTTTATCTACTCACAAATAAAATGCCAAACCACCAACCAAGACTGTGGTGACCTTGAGGGTGAACCCTTTGTGGGTGCCATGCACTGCCTGGCCAACTGGGTGACCCTGGTCGGGGGGGCTCCCCCACTTTAATGTCCCCTTCATGAGGAAAAACACCAACCACGAGGGAAGTGGAGGTGCTGCTGGGTCTGTCCCACAGACCCGAATGGCCCTGCGTCAGCCCCGAGGACACTGCCCCCCCACCCAGCCTAGTGCCCTGCAGACAGCCCTGGCACCACAGGGAAAAGCAGACGGTTTGGGTCTATGCTTGAAGGCAAACTGCAGGAGGGACACTGCGGATTAGAATACCACTGGGCACCCAGGGAACATTTTTATAAGGTCACGGCGCTGCTGGCTGGTTCTGAGACATACCCTCCGCTCTGCAGGAGAGTCTTGTGCAAGCTCAGAGACCTCATTTCTGCTCCCAGCCACCTAGCCAGTGTGGCTCTGGGGCTCCGCGCAGGAGCTAAGCTGATAGCCACAAAGGTTTCCAGCTCACAATTTCCAGAATATCAAATGTCCCTATTTGTAACACCATGTATCAAAAGGTTCTTCCCGCTTTCTGCAGGAAAGGAGGATTCCTCCTTCATCCCCTCTTGCTGTGCCACCCACCTGCTCTGGGCCAACACGTCTCACGCTGAAAAGTACAAGACGTTCAGAGTAAGCAGCAAACACCAAGGACGCAGAAAGAATTCAAAGGCTTTCTGCACTAAGCATAATGAAGAGAGGTGCTTTTCTTTGTTCACCCCTGGGTGAACTGGCTGCTCCAGAAGCATCTGGCCACAGTTTTCCAACGAACAGTCCAAACCCATCGGTGGACCATCACATTGATTTAGTGGATCACACGACCATGAAAATACGAATTAGAACAAAAGAAGGATGCCTTTCAATGTTTCATCAAATCTTTGATTACACACACAGACGGACATAGAATAATGCACGTCTTACTGCACTGTGGACAAAAGAGGCTGAACAGTTGTGCACTAAAAGAGCTTTGAAGCAGGTACAGGTAGATTTCAGAGAGGAGCTGACTCTTTGTCCCTCGAGATGTCATGAGAGAGGAGAAGGATGAGCACCATCTGTCTTCCTCTGTCCTGGCCGGAGCCTTCTGACCTCTCCTAGAATTTTGTGCCCAGAAATATGCACGGAGTAAAGAGACAGAGCACCACCTCTCTTTACTGTCATGGGAGGTGGGCAATTCCTTCCCTGCTTCCCTTTCATCCAAACCCCTGCGTCCCTCCCGTGGCCCTGTGAGCCGTGGGCACTGCTGCTCTGACCCAGCATGGGCAGTGTGGCTTCCGCCAACCCCAGCAGCCCTGGCCACCACTGGACCCAGAACAGCAGTTACGCCCTTGGGACAACCACCCACCCCTGCAGAGTGCTATCTGTCAGCACCTGTGCCCACCTGGCCCAAACCTGCGGCAGACCCCCTGGTCTCCTGACACCTACGCCCAAGGAAATAATGCAGTCACAATATATGACAGTTGGAAAAGGTCTCAGAAATCTTCCAAATCTGGGGCACCTGGGTGGCTCACTCGGTTAAGCGTCTGCCTTCAGCTCAGGTCATGATCCCAGGGTCCTGGGTTCGAGTCCCACATCAGGCTCCCTACTCAGTGGGGAGCCTGCTTCTCCCTCTGCCCCTCCCCTCTGCCGTGTGCACACTCTCTCTTAAATAAAATCTTAAAAAAAAAAAAAATCTTCCAAATCAATCAATCCCCTTCCATCCCAAGTGGAGTAATGGGATGGAGTCCCAAGAGAGATCAGACCGAGTTGCTCAAAGCCACGCTGCATAGTCATGAACCAAATCCTGGTATTGCAACTTCTAGCTGGGTTCTCTGTTGCGCGATGCTCTTTTTAGCTGACTTTGACTTTCTAGCTTATGTTTCTATTACATAAGAGGACAACAAAATGACCTTACAGAGTCACAGCCCAGTGCGAGCCCCTCATGTGGGCCTGGCCGTCCTGGGCGCACAGTAAATGTCAGTCATGGTCAGGCCATCCTCCGATGGAGGTTTGTTGGCATTTTCACATCTTCCCTCCAGCGACAAAGCTCTGGTTCCAAATTGCCCTTCTCTGTCATTCATCAGCTTTGTGTGAACGTGTTGCTTCCTGGAATCCTCCACTTGTATGTGGAGGAGGCCATCAGGGTGAGCAGCTACTCCAAGAACTTACTGGACCCACAGGAACCTCAGTGTCCCGCTGACTGAGGGCTGGTGGGTGCTCTGCACGGAGGGGCCCCAGGTGCTGCCCGCCAGAGTGGTACATGGAGACCAGCGGGCCAGGAGATGGTATCTGGCCACTTCCCCTTCCTTCCAGGGCCGGGCCTGCCCAGGGCCATGTGTGGCTCATGCCGGGCAGCTCCGCGTGGGAAATCAGAGTTCTCGGGTACAAGAGCGCCCTCCCACAGAGCTCGTGACCACGGAGGCTTCCAGGGACCCCATCCTGGGCCCAAGCTGCCCCCAGGGTAAGTTAATGACGCTCAAAATGGCCAAATGACTGGCTCTTTTTAAAATTTACTTTTTGGTCCTGTTCACTAATTTAGCTCCTGTTGTTAAAAAAGCAGCTGAATTGGGCCTATGCCCCTTCCGTGATAGCCCTGGGTACAGACTTCTGCTCCAACCCACCCTGTCGATTGGAAACCCACTTCCCATGTCTGGCCCTCGGTCCCCTCACTTGAGATAGGAGGTGTTCAGGCTCAAACCCTAGAGATCCTCCAAACCCCCCCAATTCTGTTCCAGGCCATCCCTTTCCCCAGCCCTGTGACGAGAGGACTCCTGTCTACACGGCTGGGTTTTGCTGCCCCACCCGACACGGGGTCCAGCTCCAGAGGCACCAGGACAAACAGCAGTAAGTCAGAGCCACCGTGGTGTGGGGGGAGGGGAGCAGGCATTCTTAGGGCCCACTACTCTGTCTGATCCTGAAATGGTAAATGCATGTCACTATATGTGCGTCCAAACCCACAGAATGTACCACACCAAGAGCGAACCCAACGTCAACTCCGGGCTTTAGTTAATAATAATGTATTAATAAAGGCTCATCAACTCTAACAAATGTACCTCAGAATGCAAGTTGTTGATAATAAGGGATACTGGCGGGGAGGGGAAGGCTGTATGTGGGAACTCTCTGTACTTTCTGTACAATTGTTCTGCAAATCTAGAACTGCTCAAAAGGAGGTCTATTAATGAAAGAAAAAAAGCAAGAGCAACAAAGGGCCAGAGCTGACTTCAGTGCCAAGGGCCAACCAATCACCCATCCCACTGGGCTCGGCATCCGCCCTCTGCCGTTAGCATGAGGAGACAGAAGGGAGCCTGCAGTCTAGCTGAGGGGCCCGCGCACAGCTCCTCTCAGAGGCCCATGCATCACTCCACTTGGGGACAGGAGCTGGTGCGTGGTCACTTCCCCCCACGTCCACGGCTCTGAGGCCTTCCAGAATGCAAGGGAGCAGGTCCTGAGCGGAGAGGATCTAGTGTAAGGCTCCAGGCAGAAAAGATAAATGAGGAGATAAGGTGACCAGTGGGGTTAGGCAGCATGAGGGCCAGGAAGTTCTGAGAGCCCAGGTCCCCTCTTTCAGGCCAAGCTGGCCAGTGGGGACCCAGTGGTGGGGTTCGGGCCTTCATGCTCCTGATAGAAGCAGGTGCTAGCCGGAGTCACCAGGCAGCCTCAGAATGTGTGGCGTGGGTGGACAACTCTCAGTGCCAGGCTGGAGACTGAGTGGGCACAGAGAAACTCGTGGTTCCTGGTCGGGGACTCAAAGCCACAAACCATGGTGCTAGTGAATCCAAACAAGGAATTTGCTAGGTTTTTTGTTTTTTTGTTTTTTGCTGCCAACAAACCCATTCTGTTCTGGAGGGGCTCGTTATATAAGTAGGGGAGGGAAGAAAAATGCTGGACGTGAGGCCAAAGTCACCAGAACAGCAGAAACTTCTAGATCAGCTGCTGCCGCCGCAGGGAATCAGGTACAAAACACAGGGGTTGTTTGTGGCTTTGCTTTTTCAAGGAAGAAAAAAAGCCTGCTTCTCACATCCTAAGAATTGGGTTAAAAGCCATCATCTCTTAGGAGGATCTGATCACTGAGATGTCCCCGTGTGTAGCATGTGTCCCCAGGCCACGCGTGCCTCCCTGTGGGCCAGGATCGGGCTAGGAAGAAACATGTCCCTCAGCATGTCCTCTGCATTTCTCATCTACTCCCTGCTTCAGTGCTTTGAAACCTTTATCTCTTGCTGAAAAAGCACAGAGGATTCTGGACCGGGTCTTGTGGGGATATTCCTGGAGCCAGAGGACCCCGTGGGACTGCCTGTCCCTTAGCCAGGCCAGCCCCTAGTTTTCACTTGTGGTCACTACCAGTGTGTCCTGGGAGCCTCTGGACCACGTATCTCTCTGCCCTCTGCATCCATGAGGCCCCAGGGCCACCTCCCTCTGCACGCCCAGTTTGGAGAATGGAATCATGCTGAACAGGAGCCTTGCTGGCTGAAACCTGTAGGGTCCCTCCTGCCTGAGGGCGAAGTCGCCACACCCCTGGCCTGACATTCAGCGCGTCAGTTAAGGTTATGACACACAAAGAATGTTCTTTTTTTATGCATTACCATTTTATTTTGGGCTTGACATTTGTTCAACAGTCGCGGAATTTCTAGGCCAGTTTCAGGTAACTGAAGAGCCTTTATAATTCGTTCCCATTGTCTAGATCCAAGGTATGCTGCAAACACAGTCTGGAGCAAAATGGGAAATCACATCTCTCTAAAGACGAGCTGAGAAATTCTAACCCAGTAAGTTGTCTCCTCACAGCATAGGGTGCTCTACCTGTCTCCCTCGGCCACGATGGGGCTCACGCCAACCTTTGCTCAACTAGCCAGAGTGCAGCCATCTTTGGCCGACACGTGACTCCCCCTACACGACGGTTCGAGGCGTACGAGCTGACAGCACACCCCCTGTTTGGACTAACCCCCCTCTTTCTCTTACCCACTGGTAAGAGGACCTACTCGCCCTCCAAGAACTAGCTCAAGTCCCACAGATTCGTGACGCCTTTCCTAACGAGTCCCGTTGGAACCCTTCTCTAACTCACGCATTTCAAGAGTTTTTGGAGACTCACTTAAGAATTTAAAGAGTTTTGGGCGCCTGGGTGGCTCAGTTGGTTAAGCGACTGCCTTCGGCTCAGGTCATGATCCTGGAGTCCCTGGATCGAGTCCCGCATCGGGCTCCCTGCTCGGCAGGGAGTCTGCTTCGTCCTCTGACCCTCCCCCCTCTCATGTGCTCTCTCTCTCATTCTCTCTCAAATAAATAAATAAAATCTTTAAAAAAAAAAAAAGAAGAATTTAAAGAGTTTTGAGTTGAAGAATTTTAAGAATTTAAACCACTCAAGCGTTGTCTGTTTATCTATAAATTTTATCTCTGTAGAGATTGTGAGCCCTCTGAGGGCCACAGCTCTGCGATTCCCCTAATTTTTGCATGCGTGTGGGTAAGAGCTAAATTCACGGGATTCAGAAGTAAAAACAAAACGATGCAGAATGGAAAAGTTGGAGTCCCACCCTTGGCCCCGTCCAGGTTGTGCCCCCAAAGGAACCACCTTTAGTTACACATCCTACTAGGGCTTCTTTATGCACGAGCACACTTTCTAATACTAGGGATCCCTGTTATGCATACATTCTGCCCCACACCTTGCTTATCCGGGACATCGCTCACTATCGGCACAGAGAGATTTTTCTGGCATCCGGCGCACACTCCTTTGGATGGAACATTCTAGTTGCACCAGCCCCTGTGGCAGGCCGAGTCTCCAATCTTTGGCCATCAGGACAAGGCTGTCCTGAGAACTTTGTGCATTCTTCATGTTTCTAGGATATGTTCCCGGAAGTGTGACTGTGGCTCAAAGGGCCATGGATTTGTGATTTCTGAACAATACTGCTACGTGTCCTCCTTAGGACTGTGCCATTCTGCCCTCCTCACCATGGGGGAGGAGACTCTGCCCCCTCATAGCCTCACCCATAGATTGTCTACGTGTCCGACTTCAGATCGGTGAGAAATGGCATCTGTGTCACCTACACTTCACCTGTTTAATTTACTCTCTGGCATGCCATCCGGCAGACTCGGTACTTGAGTTGGTAAGCTGTGGGACAGTCTTTCTCCACTTGCAGGTACGACGAGGGTCCTGACATCAGTGCAGTCCCAACCGGCTTTGTTGCTGTTGTTAATAGAATAGAACCAGTGCCCCAGGAAGCATGTTTCATGGTGTGTCTATCGGACCAGTGGTGATGTGAAGCTCTTGACGCCAGGGTTCAAGTTAGCGGGCTGCTGGGGAGGGGGCTGCATGCAGTCAGCGCCTTGGCCGTGTGGTAGTTTACGGCTCACAGCACACGCAAGCCAGCCGCTCCCTCCAAGTCCCTCCTTCCCCTCCCTTGAGTTTGGGCTGTTGAGATCAACAGAAATGCAGCGGGAGGATCACGAGAGAGGAAGCTGGTGGCTTATCCCTGGATCTCCTGGAATCTGCCCTGGGGGAAACCAGCTGTTAAAAACCCGACTGCCTGGAGACCACCCTGCCACAGGGAAGCCCACGCTAGCCAAGGGGCAGGGCCGCACCGAGAACCAGCCGTCAACCAGCCCAGGCACCTGTCGCAGGGTGAGGAGACCTTGAGAGCGCTCCGTTCTCAGCTGCCGTCTGGCCGAGATCGCAGGCGGAACGCTATGCGGGGACTGGGCCCGCTGCGAGCCAGGCCACCCCTGGATCTGCGATGATCCCCAACCATATTTCTAAGTTTTGGGTGGCTTGTGATACAGCAACAGATGACCAGAAAACAATGCAATCTTGTGGAAGTTAGTTTCTCTGCGCCTCAGTTTTCTCATCCATAAAATGGGAATCATAGGAGTTCCTATCAGATTATGAGTTAACATATATAAATATGTAAATACATAACTCGAGCTAACATACAAAGAGATTACAGGAAAATGCTACCTATTACCTTAAGATACTTCCCTCGTTTTACCGGCAAGATGTTATTATATAAGAGCAGAATGCTGTTATTATTGAGAAAGGTGGGGGGTGATGTAGGCTGGGGGCTTCTAGTCTGGGGTGGGACGCTCCTGCTATGTGTTTCGGTCTTTCAGGAGGTGGAAAGGAAATGCACACGTGCCCATGACCACGCGGGCAGTGAGGACAGCCAACCCCTGCTTTCACCTCTCATTTCATCAGCTCCGGTAATGCTGATGGTCTAAGGCTGATCAGGGGGCTGGTATCAGGAATGACTAAATGCAGAAACTACTTATTAGAAAGTGCTTATCAGACAGTCTTTCAAAATGTAGGATGAATGGGAGAAAGGAGAGGAGGCTTGGGAGGATTTTTAAAATACGAAAGAGCTACTGATGTATTTATTCATTTAAACATGTGTCGGGTAGCCTTGTGTGTGTGGAACTGGGCATTCACGGATAAGCCACACACCCCTCCTCAGTCTCAGGATAGGGGCTGGGGGAGGAGACAGACAGCAAAGGGGCCCAAGGGACCTACGGGGTGATGGAAATGATCTCTGTCGTGTGGCGGTTGCATACCCGTGCACATTTATCACAATCTAACTACACACTTAAAACTGGTGAATGTTATTGTATGTAAACTATAGGTCAAGAAATCCGAGTCCGAAGTGACCCATCAGCCACCACCCATCCCTGTACCTTAGGAGAGAAAAAATAAAAATGTACAGTCTGCAGAACATGGGGAAGATGTCTACATTATTAATCCTAGAATATTGAATGTGCTTTTTCATGCAGTGGGAGTAGAATTTTCAGGAAGCAGCTGTGCAGTGTGGGTGATGGTTATACTCTATTTTCAGCAAAATGCTCTGGTTTCAATTGCCCTCCTGGTGACAAAGTACCTGGTTACACCTATCAGATAGGACACATTTGTCCCTTCTTCCCCTTCCTGGGATCTGAAAGTCTGGCCTTTCATCTTCCGGAACCCAGTCCAGACCCACGGTTGCTACAAATCTAGAAGGAGAGATGTATTGGACACCAAAAACCCAATTTCTCCCAAGGGTAAAACCCCAATAGCGTGAGGAGTCACAATCCTACATGTGTGCTTAAATTTCCTATCCTGAGTCCCTTTATTTGGATCAAGGCAAAATTTAAATAACCATAGAGATAACCCATGAAATGAACCCCTTCTCTGAATTGAGGGATTACTGGTTTAGTTAATCTCAGGAAAGGACCCTGACGGCCTAGGAAAGAAAAGACAGAAATTCGGGTGGAGGAGAGAGGTTCGTTCAGACAGAAAAAATGCTTGGATAAGGCCAGTTTGGGGAGCACTGGAGTGGGGACCCTATGAAGGCCCTCAGGGTGGAGAAGGGGATGCCCAGAGGAGCTCACGGGCTGAGGCCACCATTCCCCACCACCTATTAACTACCCCGTCCCTCCAGCCAAATAGGAAGTGCAGGGATCACTGAGCACCAAGAACGCAGGGGATGTTTAAATGTGATGAAGAATGTCGATCACAGCTAGCTTATCTCAAGCCGACATCCTTACCCACTGGCATACCAGATTCTGTCCAAGTGGCATCATTACCGAGGACCTAAAAGTATCAGAGACTGGGTGATGTCAGGTTTGTTAAGTGCATTTATAGATCTCTAATTTTTTTTGACAGTTAACATTGCAAATAAGACATTGCTGCTAGCTCTCAGAACTCTGGATTAACCAGAGTCCCGAGGCATTTGGAATTATTGAAAAATACTCTTCGGATTTTTTTTTTTTTTTTTTTTTTTTTGCAATTGCACAATGTTTTCCTTATCTATCTCCATGAATGAAACGAGAGAAAGCTGACTGGGGCGGGGCGGGGTGAGGGCGCAGAAACTGTTAGACTCAGTGTCTAGTTGGACCTTGGGCAAGAAGGTCTAGAATTTTCTTTTTTTTTAAGATTGTATTTATTTGAGAGAAAGAGCGTGAATAGGGAGAGAGGCAGAGGGACAAGCAGACTTCCTGCTGAGTGCAGAGCCCGACACGGGGCTCGACCCCAGGACCCGAGATCATGACCTGAGCCAAAGGCAGACACTTAGCCGACTGCACCACCAGGTGCCCCTAGAATTTTCTTTTTAGATAAAGGAGCAGGAGGGATGATGCTGACTCCAACTCAATCCACTCTAAATACAGATTCCTGAGGACCCCATTTGGTAGGCTGGGGTGGGACCCAGGAATGCACACTTTAACAAGCCCCCAGGGCCACCCTATGAGAAACACTTAGGGCTCTGGTCCACTGGCAGAAGTCTTTCCTCCCCATTTAGGAGACAGCGGAGGCAGTTGTGTATATGTGTGCGTCTGGTGGGGGCATAGTTCTCATCTACCAAGTAGGGATCTGGGAAGGAAGAGGAAAAACAAATGTTGTATATGGCGGCATGGCCCAGTGCCCTCTCTCTATGCAGCCAGGAGAAGGAGCAAGTCATCCTGGGGAAAGCTGCCATGTGGCCACTAACAAGGCCTGGAGGGGCATCCTGACACTATCCCAAGGGGCCTAGAAGAGAGGGGTCCCCAGGTCCCTGGGCAGGGTACTCAGAGCCCCTGGTCCCACCACAGGCCAGACGGAGCACGTCCCTCCCCTCGTCCCCCAAGACCCATCCTTCTTTCCGAGTGTCCCCCTGGAGTTTGTGTTGGAAGACCAACTGATAAACGCATTTCTATGCTCTGTGATTTGAGCAGATAAGTGTGGGATGACTCAGAGTGAGTGGGTGGTGACAGATGCCTGCAGCGAGCTCTGAGCCAGGCCTGGCTGGTTCTGGGTAAGCGCCTGGCTTGGGTCTTGGCCTAACATGAAGGGCGAATCCCACCAGGGGATAGAGGGCTCTGGGATTCTGAGTGGAAAATCTGTTCACACGGACGAATCCCTGGCCCAGTCCAGCCCCCTCCCACCCAGCCCCGACTCGGCACAGCATCAGCTGCAGGGTCATCAAGAAGCCCTCGGTGCTTGTGTCAGAAGTCAGAACCCATGTGGTCGAGGGGTCCGTGTGGGTGCCGTGCCAGGCCCTCCCACCCCAGCATCTGGGCGCTGGAAGTTTCCCTTTCATCTTTGTCTGCCAGGCCTTAAAAGCATAATATTCCTGCTCTCTACTAAAATGCAGACACCCCTCCAAGGACATATCCAGATTCCCTGTTGGCTCAGTCTTGACTCTGCAATAGGAAAGCTCATCTGTCTTCAGAGCCTGGCAGAGACTCCTTATTGTGAGGAGGTCCCGTTATCCAGAAAACTCACCCTTGCAGAATTACCTGCTCCCTGTCACAGCTGTGTAGGGCAGGAGGAGTGATGGTGCTTGAAGGATCACAGTTATAGTTAACTTGACTTTTTGGATAAGCAGAAATCACCCTTCTCATCCCTTTTTTTTCTTTAAGATTTTACGTATTTATGTATTTATGTATGTATGTATGTATGTATTTATTTTGAGAGAGCGAGCGCAAGCCAGGGGAGGGGCAGAGAGAGAGAGAGAGAATCTCAAGCAGGTTCTGAGCCCAGTGTGGAGCCTAACACGGGGCTCGATCCCATGACCCTGAGATCATGACCTGAGCTGAAATCAAGAGTCGGACGCTCAACCAACTGAACCACCCAGGTGCCCCCATCCTTCTGATACTTACTGGTGAAAATATTTCTAAAAGTGTCTTCACACATTTCAAAGCTTTGAGAAGGAGCATGGGGTGGGGAGCATCTGACTGTCAGATGGCCATGGTTTGTGGGAAGCGCCAGGACCTCTACCTCCACCAGCCCCAGAGGGAGGGCAGGGGCAGAGCGGTGGTGGCAAGGCCCAGGCCCAGATGACCTCTCTCCAGGTAGGCGTCTTTTCGCACCTTGTGTTCTGCCGTCTTTTTTCCTTCTGGAGAGAGTCCCACGCCCGACATGGCTCATGGGAGATTCTGCCTATTGCTCCCCGTTAAGGGGAGGATTCTGTACTGTCCCGTCACTACGTGAAGGTAACGTTCCGCCTGTCTCCTCACGACCTTTTCCTGAACACAGTCCCTCCCAGCTCAGCCTTCCACCCTGGAAGTCTCCAAAACCCCAAATGCCCACAAGTGTCAGCCCCAAGTTTACTTCCAGCCATGAAAATGGGACTATGAATGTGACTCAGCCAATGTAACTCACAAAGCAAGGAGAATGTCTGCATTTAAGGTCAAATACAGGAGCTGTTTGGGTTATGAGGAAAGAAAAAGCCCTGTAGAGTTTTAGGAGGCGTGGTGCTCGTCTTGGTGCTCCTTAGCTCCTGCTTCTGTATCTGGTTCTCTCTGCAAGAAGCAGCAAAACCCTGTCCTCGGGGTCTCAAACCACAGCAGTCCTGAACCAAAAAGAAAAGGTAGACCAGCTTGGGAGAGAATATGGAGCCCCAACTCCACAGCCTCCGTTCTACCCTCCTCAGGCCGCCTGGAATCCATCATGTTGTCAGCCCCCCAACATGGCAGTGGGGTAACTGCATGCTGGAGGGCTGGCTCTGCTCCGACTTGCCAAGTGTCTGTTCTCTTATTCACGGGAATCTGTACAGCGCGTCTCTAACTCACGGATGACTAACGAGATGAAGCCATTATTACCAGGCAGATGGCTGACTCCCTTAAAAGCAGACATGAAGCAATAAAATGCCACCACATACCTCACTCGCAAAGCAAAATCAAAACAAGAACCCCAGTCTGGTCTTGTTTTCTTTTCCTTTCTCCCTACTTCCCCTTATTGCTCTATCTTAGGGTGAAAGATGCCAAAAGAAATCAAGAAAGCAATGTATGATTCGAGGAAGACAGTGCAAACATGCCCCTGTGACCTTCAGGACCCTGCAGCGGAAGGGGAACTACCCAGGGCCAGCAGACAGCTGTGTCCACATGCGGCAGGTGGGGCGGGAGGGGCGGAGCGGGCTTGACCAGCTCCGAGGACAGGTGGGCAATTCACTAGCTTGCCTGCAGCAGCGACGAAACTACAGGAACCCAACAGAACCCACAGCCCTCCGGCCTTGATTTCCTGGTGAGTAATCGAAGTGGTAAGACCCAGAGAACTCTATCGGAAAACCAGATCGCTTCAAGGCCCTGCTTTGGGAGGAATTCCGCGGGGCTCAGCGAGGGCACGTCACAACTGACCACTCACCGACAGGAAGAGGCCAGCTACTGATTGTGCAGCTATGCAGGAGGGGAACTAGCCCTTGTCCATGGGTCTTCCCCCCAATCCTGTGAGGTCTTATGGTCATCTCCAGTTTCAGAAGAAAAACTGGGCTCAGAAAGGTGAAATAATTGGCCCACGGTCCCCAGCTGGTGAAGAGCAGGACACAGGCTCGAGGTCAAGGCCGACTCCCAAGTCCAGTGCCAAGGGTTCTGGGTGTGAGGAGGAAACTTTGCCGGGTTCTCGTGCATCAGGTGCTTATGATTACACCCTTCTCAAAACCCCCAATTTCAGTCATTGAGATCAAAGCTCTGTACTCCGTCATTAACCTCTTTCAGGACTCTACAGCCTTAAGTCAGGCTCGTGGAAGACAAGTTTGTCTAGGCAGAGGAAAGGTTTACCAGAGACACAGAAAATCCATGGATTCACGCTGTCCACCCCTGGCGGTAGAATGGCAAGGCCTCAGAGCCTCAGCGCTGGGGAAGTGTAGGGCCTTGTAAGTCCTGCTTGGTCGCCATGGCCTGATGGCGGCTAAGACACACATTTTCACTGTTGGAAGTTCGCCATGTGCTTAAAGAGTGCAGTGCGGGGGGCAGGGGAGGAGGCGGGGAGTGGGGGCAGCAACTTCGGAGTCAGAGGACCAGAATCTGAACCCTAGTGTGTCAGATACCAGCTATGTAATCTCTGCAAATAGTTCAAGTTCACAGAGCCTCAATTTCCTCCTGTGTAAAATGAGGCAAACCCCCCGGGGTCATCATGAGAACGAAGATAATAATTAACACCCACTAAAATGCCATCTGTGGCACCTGGTACCTAATATAAAGTCAATAAATATTTACCAAAGCACAAAGGGCTAATAGCAGGTGATATGGAGACAAATCCCTTTAAGAAATGAAAAACCTAACTGACCATAGGGAATTATCAATTGAATGAATCCACCTATAAGAATGAACCGAACACAATACAAAATAATGCACAGAACAGAAAATATAGGCATGAACCCATCTTAGTCCACAGGCTGTGTACGAGGGAATACTAAGGGGGTTTGCTAGAAGGTACAAGTCAAGACTTTTCAATGTGGGCATCCTGTGGGAGGCCAGACTGCAACACTTTTAAAGGAAGAAAAAACTATATGGTTTGAAAGAGAACAGTGAAGAGGTTGGAAAAACCCAAGAAGGATTCTATTAGTTAACAGCTGAGCTGAAATCAGGATGCAAAATTAGAATGTCCATTTTCCTGGATCCCCGGCTGTCCAGTGCTGTTGACAGATGAGGTCAAGACCAAGCATCATGCTCATCTTGGATGGCCACTGCCTGACACATAGCACTCAAGACAGACTCTTGAGACCTTAATACTGGCCTGGGGACCAGAGCTCAGGAGAAGTCCATGATGAGGGGGGACATCCACCCAGCCATCCTCAATCTATTCGCCTTCCCCCTCCATGCCTGCCTCATCCTGAAGTCCAGACTGGGCCTCGGGGCACCCAGTTTCTCTTCCCAGTTCAATCCTGTGACTGTAGGTGAGACAAGAAGGCTAGATTTTTCAGTGACCCCTGCTGAATGAATGTTACATTCAGTGTTCTCTTGCATAAAAAGGAGTCAACACCTGTCTCCTAGGCCTCACTTTGGGCTAAAACAATCAACCAAAAACAAACAAAAAACCCCACCTAAGATTTTTCCAGCCCTCGGAAGTTCCTGTGCAAACCACAGAAGCAGAGGAGAGGTGAGAGGCTGCACTACTCTCCTCTCGGGTCAGGAAGTGAGCTGGGCTGTTCTCGGAGTTAGCAGTCAGCGTGGCCGAGAGGCGGACAGGCCCACGGGCACTGGTCCAATCTCGCCGCAATCTGTTCATCACTTCCCTAGGAAGCTTCCTGGCTGACCACTCGCGTCCCTCCCATCTGCCCCCACACTTCTCTCACCTAGCCATACCTGACAGCACCTGAAGGGCCCTCCATTTATGTTTTGGGGTCTCCCCTGCACTCAGACATAAGCCCGCATCCCACTGTCCCCAGCCCCTCCATGCTGCCCCCTCCCAGCTGCCCCCAGACCACTAGCCCCATGCCTTCAGCACTTGGTGTTTGCCGCCATCCTGTGCTTGATTCTCTACTGTTCCCCAAGTCTTGATCTAATATTCTGTTCTCTCCCCGCTAGATTGTTAAGTCCAGAAGCACAGAATCAAGCCCCATTCTTCTATTTTCCTGCCCGCCACCCCCACTGAGTCCCCCCCAATCAGCAGGACTCAAGTACCAATCATAAACTCTGAGCTGAATTTCGGTCACACACGACTAATGCTGCCCCCGGTTTATGGAGGGGGCTGTAGGGGGAGGGGAACAAAAAAACTCAGCAGCTTGCTGGGAGCAGCAAGCCTCCGTGTCAGTGGAGGCTGAGGCAAGAGCACCTTCGGCCTCCGATTCCAGCCCTTCCCAGTGGCAAAGCTACTTGCTGCCCTGGAGGCTCGGGTTCTCAGCCCCCACCGGTCTCCTCCCACCCAGAGAACAGACAAGCCTTGGCTCAGTCCTGGGTGAGCACCTCTCCCATCTCCCCCTTTTCCCTTCCTGCCCGCTCCCTCCCAGTTTCTGTTTCTTCAATGTATTCTCCATAAGTTAAAAAGCAACAAGTATGCCTTCTAGAGCTCACCCTCATGGGGCAGGAGGCCAGTCGACTACGTGGTCATGAGCCTTCCAAGGGACAACACAGATGGTGTCCACAGGCTCCCACATCATCCCTGAGCTTTTCTGCTCTGGACAAATTTAATAAGTGATGACTCGGGAAGTGGGAGAAGAAAAGCAGAGGCTGTCAGCTCTGCTAAGGCGTCAGCGGGGAACTGTAAGCCAAGGTGGCAAGGTGGGGTGGAGAGCCGCACTCAGGAGCAGGCAGCTCCAGCTCCTGGGCAGCCAGCCGGGTGGGGGAGGAGGGACAGAAGACAGAGAGGGAACAGTGACGAACACGCCCCCGCACACACACCACCTTCAGTACCATCCTCTTTAAATCCCGAGGAAAAGTTATGTAAGAAAACATATAGCTCCAAGGTAGGGTAAGAACGCCGAGTTCCACCTGGGGGTGTTTAATTTAGTAAGAGCCCCCACAGAACAAAGCGACAATCCAGCATCAGTCTGGCAAAGAGAGGAGACAAAAGCATCCTAAGGGGGGAAAGCCGCACACACGGAAAAGCACTGTCACCACGCACTCGGGGATCCGGCTCCGGGGGGTCCGCTTACTCAGCCCCAAGTGGTCCTGGAGGTCTCCTCCCGCGGCGGCGGCTGCGGACGGCAGGTGCCCGGCTGCAGGACGCTGGCCCACAGGCTGCTGGTGCTGCAGACACAGCGCTCCCAGCTCTGACAAATCCCGCTGCCTACACCCGCGGCCCATGAGAGAAGGGGTGTCCCAGCCCCCTCAGCACAGGCGAGTTCCAGGGTCCGGCCGCTGCACGTCTGCAACAGATGGGGACCGGGGCTGGGCGGGTTCCCAGTCCCCCAAGCGGCACACCGAGCGGACGGCAGACAGCACGAGCTGGCCCGAGACAGCGCCGGCGACAGTCTTGCTGGCTAGCGCTGCTCAACACGCAGGCAGAGCACGGGCAGATCCCCTCTGTGACGGGCCTGCCGCCAACTGTCATTACCACCTGCGCCAGGGGCTGCTGGGGAGGCAACTCCGTACTACACAGGCAAGTGAGCAGGAGGGAGGGCTGAGCCAGGTCTCTTAAAAAGACAGGCAGCGGGACAAATGAAGACAGGCGAGGCCGATGATGCGGCAGCCGGTGGCCTCTGGGCCCGAGGTCCTGAGGCCAGCATAGGCCCTGCCTGCCCGGTCCCCATCGACACAGGCAAAGGCCTGTTATTCTCAGAGGACACAGCGCGGCGGCGGCTGCAGCCACCCGGACTCCCCCGGGGAGCCCTGCCCTTGCAAAACAGAGAACGCAGTTTTCTCTCCGGTGAGAATCCTGGCGGAGGCCCTTCCCAAAGGCTCTGCTGGGGAACTTCCCATCGGAAACCCGGGCCCTCCACCCTGAGCACACAACCTGAGCATCTGGAAGGCAACCCGGGCCCTGCCTGGATTAACCACGGCTTCTTTTCCGTAGTTCTGATGCTTTGACCTGTGCGGCCTCGCTGCCCCAGGCGGGACCGCCCGCCCCGGGTTAGCCACTCCCTAGAGAGGGTGAATGGCTCACCTGGGAGCACGCCTTTCAGACGCAAAACAGCCCATCCGGAGCGCGCACGCCCTGACCCCCTCCCTCTGCGCCCATCCATCACCTCCCGGCCGCCGCTGCTCCCAGGGCCCGAGAAATGGTTCAAACCCGCCAACCCCAAACCCACTTGCCCTGCCGCGCCCGTGCCGTCCAGCAGCAACCACAGTAAAGGCCCTTGCCTACAGCCTCCTCCCACACCTTGCGCCCCCTGACCCAGCCCCGGGCTTTTCACCTGGTCCCGCCTGGCATGCTGAGCCCCCTGTTTCTAGGGGTCTGTGAGTATGGTCAACTTCTTGCTTCACGACAGTTATTTTGGTGTCTGCGTGTCTTACCATACCTGATTAAAATGAATCCTGGGTAGCCTTTGATGTGGGAAACAAAGGCAGGAGAGAAATTATTAAATTTGTTATGACCTACAGCCCACTGACAAGTCCTTGAAACAGGCGGAGTGACATTCCTCTAGGGACTCAACTGCCTCCATGTTAATACTTTGCTAAGGGCAAAAAGCAACCTTAGCCTGACCCCCAGGATCCTGTAAGTCTACTTTAACGTGTAAGAATTCCTTTAGAAATTTCCTTTATCTCTAAACTCCCCAAGATATGTGTTGGCCACCATCCCCCAAGCATATGGCCCACCAATATACATCTGAAGGGTCTCCTGACAAAGGTTTTATTAGACTGTAATAAATGACCTTTTCTCAACAATAGCTAGCCCTCTCAAGGTCCTGGAAACCTTGCTTCCAAAATTCCTTAGAGACTTACACTGTCCCTAACCCCCTCCCGACTTGAAAGTATATAATGGGCCACTCCTCATGACCCCGGTGCAGCTCTTTCTGCCCATGGGTCCGTCCCCGTGCTTTAATAAAATCACCTTTTTGCACCAAAGACGTCTCAAGAATTCTTTCTTCGGCTTCGAACCCTAATGTCGTCCCTACATCACTGTCACACTGGGGAGTGTGCAAGCTGGTTGGGAAGAATTTGGATTAGGAGAAAATTGAGGGGGGGCGCCTCCTGGCCGGCTCAGTTGGGAGAGTGTGTGACCCTTGATCTCGGGGTTGTGAGTTCGAGCCCCATGTTGGGTGTGGAGATTACTTAAATATATATTTAAAAATCTTAAAAAGAAAAAAAAAGGGAGAAAAAGGATCCTCACTTCAGAACCCTGCAATGTTAACTATTAAACTTACTAATGACTTCAACCTTTCATCAGTGGAGAAATTGCTTCGAAAGACAGTGAGCAACTCATGGTTGCCGGTCTACAGGCAGAGGAGGAATCTTCCTCAAAGAATCTGTTCTTCGATCCTATGACATGATTTAGCTGGCAGATTTGTGGTTCAGGAAAGGGTGACAGCTGTGGATGAGGGATGCAGGACGCTTCATGGGGAGAAAGGAACGCTGCATGGCTTCCAAGGCTCATGAACCCAAAGGCAACTAAGAGTTTGGGACTTCGGGTAACTCCTAATAGGGCTGGAAGTCTGTGGCTTTCTTAAGGTTCCTTTCTGCGGAGAGGGTACAGGCTGGTCACTGTGACCCCATGGTCCATTCCGAGGTCTGAGAAGGGATCAGAGGCACTGGGCATGGGGCCAGGGTCCCTCTGGGCACCAGGAATGCTGAGGCCTACATGAGAAAGTTGCCTAGAACAACACTTTTCTTGCCTGTAGAAGGAGCAACTGTTACCAAAGGACCTCCGGGCCCTCTGGGACCTAAACACAGACCTTCTGTGACAACAGCTTGGATCCAAACCATTTCCCTGGATCTCAGGTCTTCCTCCAAGAAACTAATCTTAGTGAAAACACTCACTCTGCACATCTCCCAGGGCTGCTGTTGGGATAAAGGATGAGCAAGCATTTGGACAAAAATAAGCAGCAACTTGGGATGTAGAGGGTAATTCTGGAACCAGAGGGCCATGCCAGTGTAAACTCATGGCTTAGCAAAAAGCTGGTGCCATTTTGTGATGAGTGGAGCACCACCACCCTGCAGCTGGCCCCCTGGCTCTGGGACTAGTGGTCCGCCAGAGACCCCGCCAATCACAACATTTTCTCCCGCTGGTTCTGGAACTGGGCTCGCTGGGTTTGCTGGGCTTGTTTAATTTAGTTCTTTATTCCAAAGTATACAAATAAGCTGGAGGAAAAAACCTAATTAGTTTTGCTTGGAAAGGCTGGAGATGCCAGGGAAATGGGCTTCACCATCCCAAGTGTTCCAAGGCTGTCTGCACTTGGAGACAAGTGCCTGCAGATGGCTTACGGGGTGTGAGTGACCTTCTGCAGTTCTGAAAGCCAGTGATCCCATGTGTCAGGTACCTGGCATTATGCGTCAGAGATCAAGGAGCATCGACAACCCCACTCCAGCCTGCAAGCTCCCAACCACAAATATAACCATATTGCTTTCACCTGCATCATTTCCACTCCCCAAATCTCCACTGCACCCTGTGTCCCTACTTCCTCCTCAGGCTTAGAGCTTTCCCACCTACTCCCCTGAGAGGAGAGGCCCCGTAGATCAAAGACATTTGTAACAGCCAAAGACCACTGTTGGCCTGATCTATGATCTTGGGAATATCCTGCCTGTGAGACATCCCCTCTGACTCACCTCCCTCTCCCTAATTAATCTCCCTAAACACTGCTTTCTGAGCATAGCCCTTAGCACACTCACCAGACCAAAAAAAGACAAAGCAAAAACAAAATAAAACAAAAAATCAGAACACTAGCTCCATGCTACCTGCAGAACAAAGCTACATTCTGCAGTAAAGGAAACCAGGCCCATGATGGGATTCCTGGGGGGGAGGGGGAGGCACCCTCTTCCTCCTCCTGTGTGACGTGTGTTTCTAGCCTTCTGTGGCTCTTACACAGCTGAGGTAATTCAGGGAACAGTTTGGGGTTTTAGTTTGGGGTTTTCCTGCCACATTTCCCATGTTAATTGCAGTCTTTGAAGTCACTGCTGTGATTTGCTGTGATTTCCTTACCCCGCAGTGGAGGTCAGGGCGTGCGCGCTCCGGATGGGCTGTTTTGCGTCTGAAAGGCGTGCTCCCAGGTGAGCTATTCACCCTCTCCAGGGAGTGGCTAACCCAGGGCAGGAGGTCCCCCCTGGGTCAGTGAGGCCGCAGACGTCGAAGCACCACATCCACCCATCCTTCCAGCCGCTCCGGCTTGCACGAAGCTATCACCCAGGGTCCTCACGGGCCCGTCAGCACCCCATGCCTGCACATTACTCTGCAGTTTTGCATCCCAGAGTCCTCATGGGGCCCTCCTACTCCCAAAAGACTTTCCCGACATCTGTAGGTTAGTACCTGGCCTCTCTCCTGGAACTGATTTCTTGAGTGTACTTTAGTACTGGGTATTGACAAATGCTATCTCAACTTGCACAACAGGTAAATGGGTAAAATAATACCTTTTTTTTTAATCAACAAGGAAATTGTAGCTCAGAGAGGCTGAGTTGCCAAGGTTACGAACACAGCAGTGACAATGCCAGGATTTAATCACAGGTGCATCCCCTCCAGAGCCTGGCTCTGTTCCACACTGTTTTAATAGGGTCACAACCCCACCCCCCTTTTATTTATTTATTTTTGCTTATTTGTATCTTCTGGTTTTTCTCTGTAGCACAGGATTGTGTATTACGTAATTAAAAATAAGAGGATATACTCACTCTTGAAGTTGGAAAGTTCCCTTTTAGGGGTCCGTCCAAAGAAAATCTGAAATGCAAGTGGAGGTTCATGCACAGAAGTGGAGGCGCTGACGCCCCTCCACGTGCAAGCACAGATTCGTGTCAAGTGTGTTCTGATGGAGTCATGCACTGCGGGGTAAGGAAATCACAGCAAATCACAGCAGTGACTTCAAAGACTACAATTAACACGGGAAATGTGGCAGGAAAACCCCAGACTGTTCCCTGCATTACCTCAGCTGTGTAAGAGCCACAGAAGGCTAGAAACACATGTGACACAGGAGGAGAAGGGTGCCCCCGCCCTGGTCATGGGTAACAGACCTGGGTTCGATTTCTGAGCATCCCAGGAATCCAGAACATACCCTTTGCCAAATCCCATGCCACCTTCAGCCGTGAGCCTAAACGCCAAACGCTGCATGCCAACCTCGTCCCGTGACGAGGCGCCAAGTGCAGGAATGCAGCCACACCCCTAACCACCCACAGTGCCACGTCCATACTGGCCACGGCACCAAGCCCGTGTGCCACGCCGCTCGCGGAAACCTGCAGACCAACAGCAGCTGCTCAGCAAAGCCTTATCTCCCTCCTTTTGTAGGTGGCTGGTGCCAGCCCTGCATTCTCGGCAGCGATCCTGGGGCTGCCGAATCTGTGCACGGGGAAGCCAGAGACACTGAACCCAGAGGGTTCCCTGGGCCCGGTGCCCGGCTCCTGGCTGCACGTGTATTTCAGTCGGGAGCTCGGCAGCCCGGAAGAGAGGGCACGGCATGGTGTTAGCATGGTGTTGGCTTAGCCACCCGTCAGAAACGGCATCTGAGACGTACTGGGTGAGGCAGGGATGCTGATGGTTGCAGCACTTCACTTTGGGATCCCATTCCTACAGCCTGAGGCCAGCCTTCCTGCATCTCTTTGCACTCTGCAATATGTTGGGGACAGTTTGGTAGCTTCTAGAATATGCCAGCTAGGAATCAAGATGACAAAGAGGACGATTCAGCACATCCAACACCCTTACTAAAATCTATACCAGAAGACTTGTGAATCAGCTCAAGAAAGGTCAGAGCTCTTTTCTCTCGGTGGAGTGAGTGGTGTTCAAGGTAAGCGCATGCTAGCTCAGGCTGGCTCGGTAAGGACGGCGCAGGGCGCAAGCACCTCTGAATAAATCAGCTAGCGAGTCTGCCCAAGGCAGCCGCAAGACTTCCTTTGAGCTACAGGAATAGGTTGTACCTGTCTAAAATCGTCTGTGGGATCAGAGAGAGACACAAACTGTAAGAGACTCTTAATCACTGGGAACAAACTGAGGTTCCTGGAGGGGAAGGGGTGGTGGGGAGATGGGGTAACTGGGGGATGGGCATTAAGGAGGGCACGTGATGTGATTAATGAGCACTGGGTATTATATAAGACTGATGAATCACTGACCTCCACCTCTGAAACCAACAATACATTATATGTTCATTGCATTTAAATAAATAAATCTTAAAATAAATAAACAAATAAATGAAATAAAATCATCTGTGGGGGTTTGGCAAACTCCGGTCTGAGATTTCCTTTCATTGTAATATACCACCGGGTACCAAGGCTGTTGGGGTGTGGGGTGGAGGGGGGACACATGGCCTTACTCACCTCCAGTCCTGGAGGCCATCACGACGTACCAAAGCACCCGGATGTTTGCTGGCTTGGGCTTGTGTGCCCCGCAGCCCCTCACGGGACCCCGCCAGCCGAGCAGAACTAGCAGCTCGGCAACTCCTGGACCGTAAGCTCACGTGCAGCCCTGGAGCTCTCATGCCCTGGTTTCCATGGAGAGGAACCAGAACCAAACCCCATCCCTCAAACGATAACCATCTCTCCGTCCTTCACAACCAAGTTCTGGACTCTCAGAAGTCTTCCGGAGACTCAGACAACTTCGTGGAGCTGCTCGTGTGGAGATGGCTCTCGGGCCTCAGTCTCCCCCAGGCTGACTGCGGAGCAGGTTCTGAGCACCCCCTCCAGAAGCGCTGTGTGTGCAGACCGGGGGAGTGTGAGTTGGAGGCCCACCACCTCCCCCGTTGTAGAGCTGCAGCTCTCAGCTAAGCCAGTGAGTACAGAAGCCCTAAATCCCAGGCGACCAACTGGGAGGTGACCTGCCCCCCAGGCCACGCAGCTGGGTGCTGAGGGGGCTGGGATCTTGACCCCAGAACTGACAAGGAAGGGCTTAGCCCTGCCTGCCAGAACGCTCGCCAGGCTTGTTCCCGTGGCCCTGTGCTGACCTCTCCAGACTGAGTCTGAACAAGTCCAAGGTGTGGAAGGTACAGAGAACAGATGGTAGAAAGGGAAGGATTTGCCATCTGTGCCAGCAGCCGAAATGGTGATGCACACTGAGGGCGTACCGGCGGATCGGGGGTAAATAAGACACATGCGTGCACACTCGGACGCACGCACACATGCTTAGCGGTTTGCCTGCCAAAGCACGCACGGACCTCTCCTCCTCCCAGGTTCTTCTCTGAGCCCACCCCCAGCCCCACAGAGACTCTCTCGTGCCCCCTGCCCCGGTTCCTCCAGCGTCCATCGTGTTAGCTGCTGGGGCCCGCCCATAGCTCTGGGGGGAGTACACACTGTTTTGAACACTGCACAGTCTCTGTCTCATCCAGGGTCCCCAGCCAGCCAAGGAGGACGCTCCTCAGACCCAAGAAGTGGGAGTCCACCATCTGGGATGCAGTGTCCTCACCTTCAACAGAAACCCCTTGGCACTTGGGAAGCCCCCATTTTCCTCTTTCATTTTGTCGCTAAGAACAGGATGGGCCTCTCCCTTAACACCATGTTCCCTTGGTCTGTCCCCACAGCCCCCCACGGTTCTTGCTCCACACCTCTTGGGGGTCCCTCTCTTATTGAGAAACACTCACGGAGCCCCTGACCACAGAACACAGGAGAAACTGAAGACAGAGACCCCCGACCTCGGGGACTTGAGTCCTGGCTGGGGGGAAAGTCACGGAGACAAGGAATAAGCAAGCTCAAGGTTGATGCGGTTCAGACAGCAGCCTCCCTAGAAGTTTCCAGCAGTGGCTACTTTGGAAGAAAGTCATAAAAAAGAGCTTCCTGAAAACAGTAAGGTTGAGGCTGAGGGTTTTAGTGGTAAGCAGGAGGAGCAGGTTAAGAAAAGAGGTGTGGGAGAGTCTTTGAATTTGTAAGGCTCCCCAGTACATGCTCCCTCTCCTGCCCCCGGACACTCTGCCAAAGGAAGGCTCACAGCCACCAGTTCTTCTAAGCCCAAAGCCAGGCTGGGCACATCCACAGCTGAACGCTGAGGGGCCGAGCTTGGCCATGTCAAGCAGGCGCTCCAGTTCTGAACGTCTGTGACCTAAAACCACCGCAAAGGCACCGCTGAACAGAAGGCTCCGGGCTGCCCAGGTGGCAGAAGGCAGGCCTCTGCCTAACACGCACCAGTCTTCCCGATTTAATTGAAACCAACACAAATCACACTGGGGCATAAAGCAATTTTTTCCTCCAGATTGCCCTCTATCACCATGCCCCAAGGCATGTCCTCTCTCCGGCTGGATGCATCTTCTGGAGCAGACCGTGAAGGGTAAGAATCTTCACGCGTCCTTTTAAACGGACGCTACTTTTCTGCGGATTCCAACTCCAGTTCTGCCTTTTACTAGCACGGTGACCTTGGATAAGCACCGAACCTCTGTGCCTCAATTTCCTCTTCTGTAAAATGGGATTAATGACAACCATACCTACCTCACAGGGTTGCCGTATGTGATGTACATGGAGAGAGGCACACGTGTGCGCATACACACATCTGTATTCGAAATACAGAGACACAGCCTGGCGCATGGCATGGGCTGTGTGGGTGCTGACTCTGAGTCTTAAGGGGGTGAACAGGGCCTGGGAGCCGATGGGAACCAACAGCCTGGGAGGCAGTACGGTCCTTTTAATGACATCTGACGCAGGTGTTAAAGGAGCCCTACTTGGCATCTCATGCTATGATAATTGCCATTGGAGACAGAGCCTCAGAGACTGAACCTCAGGGTAAAGTAGGAAGTGGCGAAAGGTAATCAACAGAAAGCTCTGGAAACACACACCTGCAATCACCTCTGGGGCAAGTCTGGGGTAGGAGCAGAACTGGGGATGCCCAACGGAAGCCCCTAGCAACAGAAGGGGCAGCAGGGCCTGGAGACGGGTTTGGATACCGCCACCACCTCCTTGACTGGACCCACTGACCAGGGTTCAGGGAGCCTTCCCCTGATGGAGCCACACAGGAACTAGACACAGGCCCAGCCCTAGAGAAGCTATGGACTCCCACGGGGGGCGGGGGGAACAAGGCACGGAGCTGCAGAACATGCCCATGTGATGAGCTCGACAGACACGTGTCCAGTGTGCTCAGAGAGGACGGGTCCCTTTGGGCTGAAGGCTCTGAGCTGGGGACCAGGGAGTGGGCTGGTAGGATGCGACCAGCCACCCCAGTTGGTGGGGGGGCAGGGGGTATGCCACACCCTGAGGTCAGGCTTCCCTTCTTTCTCACAAATAAATGGCTATTGGGGAAGGGGAGAACAGTGAGTCCGCAACAGAAAAATGTCAGCCCTGACTTAAAAAAACAACCCTCCTGCATGCATCAGCGTTGGGGGAGCTGAGCCTCTGCCCAGCACGGGGCATCGCTGCGGACATCTAAGTGTCCCTAGGACACCTCAGGGAAACCTGGTTTTCCACTCCCATCATCCCCTTCCCCTCCCACACCCACAGCAGGAGGAATGCACCTCAGCAGCAAAGCCTGCTCCCTGACCTCGCGCCGCCTCGGGCAGGAGCCCAGGGCCTGAGCCGGTTCCACGGGTGGGGGTGCAGGCAGCCCTCCCACGTGGCCAGGCGTGGTCCTGGTACAGCGCCTGCCTGCAGACATCCTCAGGAAAGATGGAAGAACAGGAAGGTTCACGTCTCTGGGTTTGTTGAATTCCATCTCCGTGAACTTTTCTGAAAATTGAACGAACACTAAAAATTCAGCTAAAACTTTTTAAACATTTTAACACTTTTAAAAGGAGAATGCACTGTACCCTTCCTTGCTGTCGTGGGTCGACTTGTGTCCTAACCCTAATGCCCCAATACCTCTGAATGTGACCTTATTTGCCAAGAGGGTCTTTACAGAGGTGATCTTACAACGAGGGCACTAGGGTGGCCTTGGTCCAATATGACTGGTGTCCTTATAAAAAGCGGAAATTTGGACCCAGACATAGACACACAGAGAGGGAAGAGCCACAGGGAAGACAGCCGCCTAGGAACCGAGGAGAGAGGCCTGGAACAGATCCCCCAAGGGCTGTCGGAGGGAGCACAGCCCTGCCCACACCTGCATTTCAGACGCTCGACCCCAGAGCTGTGACGTGATCCATTTCTGTAGCTCCAAGCCCCCCGGTGTGTGAGGCTCTGTTACCACCACCCCTGGAAACTGACACACATGCTTTTTTTTTCCCCCTTTGTGTTTCAACAGCTTTATTTTATTTTATTTTATTTTATTTTATTTTTTTAAAGATTTTATTTATTTATTTGAGAGAGAGAGAATGAGAGACAGAGAGCATGAGAGGGAGGAGGGTCAGAGGGAGAAGCAGACTCCCCGCCGAGCAGGGAGCCCGATGCGGGACTCGATCCCGGGACTCCAGGATCATGACCTGAGCCGAAGGCAGTCGCCCAACCAACTGAGCCACCCAGGCGCCCTCAACAGCTTTATTAAGACAGAATTCACAACTTAGTCACCATAAGTTCACCCACTTAAAGTGCACAATTAGTTTTTAGTATATTCACAGGCCTGCGCAGCCATCACCACAACCAATTTTAGGACATTTCCATCACCCCGGAAAGGAACCCCATGCCCGTTAGCCATCACTTCCATTCCCCTGGGTGCTCCCCAGCCCCCTGCAACCACTGAGCTCCTTTCTGTGTCTGCGGACTTGCCTGATTTGGACGTTTCCTATAAAAGGAATAATTCACCATGTGGTCTTTTGTGAGTGGGTTCTTCCTTTCTTAACTGGAATAAGCCTGGGTATGTAAACATGAGTCAGTACCTTACAGGGGAAACCCCCTGGCTCGAAGATCAGAGTTCGAAGCGCTCTGTGCCCTTAAGTGTGTTTCTTCGCCTGTCTGACCCAGGGTCCCCCCTGATCTGTGGGGGGCTGTAGCTTCACGGGGCCCGGGGATGTGGGCCTGCAACCCTAGTTCTACGCACTGTTCGTCCCCTTCTCGTGCCTTGAAGACTCAGTGCCACTTTATTAAAGTTGTCTTTTACTGAGATGGCACTGGGGTGCTGGGCAGGTAGGGCCTTGTGGGCCCTTCCACGGAATTCCCCAAATTGCTGAGCTTTCCTAGTAGTCGATGAAAAAAAGTTTTATGTCAGGTAGCCCAGTGCTGGGTTCTGCACACAAATCATTACTGTTTTGATTAGATTCTTCTGGCCCCCTCCTCACTATCAGCTTCTAAATATATTCTCAGGTTTTTTTGTTTTTGTTTTTTTAGATTTTATTTATTTATTTGAGAGAAAGAGAGCACAAGCAGGGGGAGCAGCAGAGGGAGAGGGAGAAGCAGGTTCCCCGCGGAGCAGAGAGCCTGACGCGGGACGCGATCCCAGGACCCCGGGACCGTGACCTAAGCTGAAGGCAGACGCTTAACCACCTGAGCCCACCCAGGGGCCCCTAAAGACACTCTCATTTCCAGAGACGTCTCATCTGCTGCCCTGTCTCGGAAGGAGCCTGACCACCATCCATACGTCTGTGACCAGCTCATCACCCACTTGCTAGTTAGCATGTGTGTGTGTGGCAGGGGGCGGGGGGTGGTGGCTAAGCACAAGCTCTGTGATGGGGAACTCTTCGCTGTCTCCCCACAGCAATTTGTGAGCACTCACCATGTACCAGGCAGGGTGGCAGTGAGCACAGGGCCCTCCGCCATGAACTGGAGGAGATGGAGTCTGGGACCATCAGACTAGCAGTTGCCCCACCTGCCCCAGAAGCTTCACAACTCAGCCACGTCAGAGGCTGGGGAGGGAGAGGACAATAAATGACGCCCTCGGTCTGCTCTTCCAGCTTCCTCAGCCTGGTCCTGGGGTCCTCCACCAGGGCTGGGCCCAGAGGCAGGCCCAGAGCCATTCCAGTGGGTGGGAGCTGGAAGGGAGGTCAAGTCAGCTCTGGCGAAATCCTTCATCTGATGCTCCGAACCTGCAGGGACCATCAGAAGCCCTGGGGGCACTATTTCATCAAAACATGGATGCCCAGATTTATCTGGAGAGCTACTCCCTCAGAATTTCTAGGGCTGAGAACAGGGGTTCAGGGGGCCAAAATGCACCCTAATTAAGAGCCAGCACCACATGGTAAAGGCAGGGAAATAACACGGTGGTTCACGGCATCATTCGTCCTCAAAATTGAAGGTGCCTTTGAGACGGGAGATATGAAGTCAGGAATCGGAGCTTTCCCTTTAGGAAAGCATCCGGTTTTGAATCAAAGCAAACTAAAAAGCAATCGCGTGGCCTGAGGATGCTCACGGGCAGTGCAGTCAATCGCTCTCAGTTCAGAATGTTTATAATGACTTAGAAGGCTTCATAACTGGCTCAGGTCAAAGGTCCCAGCTCGGGCTGCACTTTGCTCTGTGTTGTTCTGCCTGTCTCCTGACATCCAAATTCTGAGAAGACAGAGATGTACTTGGGCTGTGCAGACTGGTCTAACACCCAGGCCTGTGCAATGCACGGCAGATGACCCCACAAAGTCCTGGGCCGCAGCTAATAAGAGAGACAGTGGTCACTCGGGAGCTGCAGGCGGGCACCGTTCTCCGAATTGTCATGAGACCCCAGTGGCCCTGGCGGGCCCCGCCCTCCGACAGACATCCCTGCCCCACACCCCAGCCCTGACGTCAGGCCCAGCCACGAAGCAGGCTTTTCCCAGGAGGCATGCGTGCCTCTTCCCAAGGGAAGGTTTGGAGGCTCTCCTGTGTTCTAACACACCGTCTCTCATCCCTCTGACAGCAAGGACTCAGGGATGGCTCCTGCAGCCTGAGTCCCTGGAACAAACAGGACACGCCGCCTGGGAGAGAAATAAACCTCTGTCATTGCTCACCACTGAGATTTAGGGTCATTTGTTAGCCCAGCATCACTGAGCTGACACTCACTGTCACTGTCCCTCCTCCCGTCTTTCTTGGGACCCTCTTCCCTCTCCCTACAGAAGCTCAGCTCACAAACTTGCTGTGGCTGGAAATGTGGTTTTCTTGGCGTATCCCCCTGTGATGCTATCTGAATCAAGTCTGGATCGAAGGGGCCCCCGTGACGGCCTTGAACCCAAATAACAACACAATTCAACAAATTCACTTTCTCCTACTAATTATTAATACTTTGTATGATTTGTGTCCTCTGTGATATCTTAAGACAATATTATGACAATCTTTCTGTAAATACTCATAACCCTTAAAGTAGAGCCAGATACCAAACACGTGCTCTCTCGGCTGGGTTTAATCCGACAAACACGTACTAGACGTTCCCTGTGTACCAGGCACACGGGTGACCAGGGTACAAAGATGGAGGGCCAAGTCTCGGCCCCTTAAGCAAGTCCTAGTTTCAGGGGGAAAGAAGACATTCGAAGACAGGTGTTTTTGCCTAAAAGGCCAAAGCCTGTTTTCTCAGCCGTCTGTGTCTCTCTGGGGCTCTCCTCGGGTCCACCCCTCAATCAGGGATTTATTCGGTGTTACCCTTTCCTTAGGACAAACGGGTTAGGTAAAGGTCTACCCAGAACAGAGACCCTGGAGCTTCAAAGCCATGCTACTGCTAGCCAGGCCTAACTTCCTGCCCCCACCCCAGGACTCCTTCACTTCCCTTTCCTGCCCACAACTGCCTCCAAACAAAAATTAGTAACCAAGCAACCAGTACTGACAGTGACCGGCTAAGTCTTGGTTTGCCCAGGACTGACCATATTTTAAAACAGAAAGTCCCACATTCCAAGAAATCCTCAGTCCCTGGTGAACCTGGACAGCTGGTCCACCTAAGGGACAGAGGCTGTTGCCCTGCACCCCCCTCAGGCCTCCCCCTCCCGAGAGGCGGTGTGCACCTCTGCGCGTCTATCCACACCACCAGCCGGACCTCCCACACCCATGCCCACTTCCTGTCTCTCCTGACTTCCAGTTCCATGAACGTTGCCACTTTCCAGCCCTTTGGTAAAGGAGGAAACACCCTCCCACCTTTCCCTTCCTCTCGGGGTTTGATTTATTTGGTAAAAATTAGCCCTAATCATTGAATAAGAAGAGAGCCAGGGACTTGTGTTCATCAGGAAAAAGTAATTACTGCAAGCGAAAACAAAAGTAACCTAATTACCAGGGTCCCCACGTTCCCGGAAATATCGAGGATGTCTAGAAGGATTTGGGATTCCTGTGACATTGTCCATTTAGCTCTTTTTCCTCCTCTGAACAAGCCCACTTTTCATAAAATGCAATTTTAGAGATACACAAAACACCACTGCAATTCCATTTTGCCTCTTGCTTTTTAATTCCTACATCCACTGCCCCCTCCACCCAGCGAGCGTGTTCCCAGCACGGCAAAGCCATGTTACAGCAGAGGCTGCAGCCACGAAAGGCCATGTTTAAGCCAGAGGCCACTTCATTGCCCATCGGCCAACAGAAACCAGGATCAGAGACAGCTTAGGATGGGAAGCCAGAATGAGAGAAACAGAGAAAGTGGGGGTGGGGGACACATTCAAGTCAAGTCAGACATTTGGCTCCAAGTTGCCCGCGTCCCACTGGCTCTCAACCTCAGACACACATCATCTGGGGAATTAAAAACAACAACAACAGAGTTTCTAATTAAATTCACCTGGGGAGCAGCTGGGCACTTGGAGTTTTAAATGCCCCTCAGGTGAGCCTGACGTGCAGCCAAGTTCGAGATGCACGGCAGTAAGACCAAGGAAAATAATAACACGATGGGTTACAGGTGCCCATTTTACACAGAGAGAGAACAGACCAGTTCCTGGGTAGAAACACGGGCTTTTCCCGACACACGTTTCCATAGAGATTTTTTGAGATGGTTTTGAGTAAAACCCGGATTACAGTAGCCCTTCCTGGTGTGGCTTCCAGCACCAGGCCCCGTACGTCCCTGAGCGCAGCCCCAGGGGGTCACGGGGCCCCCATCCTGGTGCTGCTTCTCCCCAGTGCAGATGCAGTGAACCTTGCCTCACCCTGCTTTACCTGCCCTGCTTGTCCCGTCCAGAAAAAGACCGGCAGAGTGATGCAGGGCAACGCAAGCCTGGGTTCTGAGCTCCTCTTAGAATGGAGGCTGAATCGCATGTGGATGGAGGGCTCTGGGCACCACTACTCATTCAACAAGTAATAAGGAGCCCCTGCCGCCCAGGGGGAGCCCCCGCCCATAACCCTGAAATGAGTGCAATCCCTTGTCCATGGGTCTCCACGCTTGTGTGAGGAAGACCTGCATGTCCTTTCCATGGAACCTTGAGGCAAGTCCCAAGGGTCAGGGTAGCCGTGTAAGAGTCCTGAGAGGAGGATATTGGGATGGACATCAAATACCAGCTGCACAAGTGGGGGTGGGGCTGTCCTTGAGAGCAGGGCCAACATCTGATTCATCGGGCCTCGTACAGGGCCTGATAAACAGTATGTGCTCGGCAAATATTTGTTGAGAGAGAGAACGAATAATGCCTAAAAAAAAAACAAATGACAAAAAGCTCATCTCGCTAAGATGACAGCAGTAGAAAGTCTGGAAAAGCAAAAATGAGAGGAAAAAAGGAATTTCTGCAGATTTTGGAAACGTTCCTCATCCCTTCCAGGGCCTTCGGCCTCACGGAGATCCCAATTGGCAGGACACCACCACCATGTGCGCCCACGGGGGGGTGCCCTACGCGCTCTGACAGGTTGGGCGCATTCTTGGACACGACAGCAAAAGCGCAGACAACAAGAGACAAAAAAGAGATAAATTGGGCTTCTTCAAAATTCAAGACTGGCATGCTTCAACAGACACCACAAAACAGACAGGGGTTGGAAAGACAACCCCCAGAATGAATGAAAACATTTTCCAACCATGTATTTGATAAGGGATTTGCATCCAGAATATCTAAAGAATTCTCAACCTCAACAGTGAAACGACAACCCAATTTCAAAACACGCACAGGGTATGAACGGACATTTCTCCAGGGAAGCCCAGGGAAAGATGCTCGACCCCAGCGGGCACTAGGGAAATGCAGATCGAAGGCACGAGGCACCCCACTTCCCACCCGCGAGGATGCGCACAAGCCTGGAGCCGCGTCCACCACCGGGGGAATGCCAGCCGGCAAACCCATCTGGAAAACCTTCTGGTACTTCCTCAGAAGTGAAGCACAGTGACTCCACCAGCCAGCGACCACTTTGCTCCCGGGTATAAGCCCGAGAGAAATGAGAACACATGTCCACCCAGACATGTGCACATGAACGCTCGCAGCAACATTACTCCTCATCGCCAAAAGGTGGAAACCACCCCTGATGTCCTTTAACTGATGAACAAAGTGAGGTGTATTCACACCATGGAATATTGTGAAGCCACAAAGAAGGAGTGACGTGCTGATAGATCTACAACATGGGTGAAGCTTGAAAACATAAGTGAAAGAAGCCAGGGGCAAAGACCACATTATAGGATCCCATTTATACGAAAGCCCAGAACAGGGAGATCTACAGAAGCAGAGAGTCACCTCGTGGTTGCCTGGGGGCGGGCGGGCGGGCAGGGGGGTGAAGGAACCCGTTGGTAATAGCCTCAGCGTCAGGGGGTTCCCTCGGAGGGGATGAAAATATTCTAGAGTTGACTGTGGTGATGGTTGCACAGATCCGCAAATATCCTAAAAACCACCGAATTGGGCCTTTTACACGGGTAAATTGTGGCTCTGTCAATTGTATTCAATAAGGCTGTTTGAAAAAAATAGGTCAAACAACAGCATAGCAACAACACTGAGACCCATTTGTCACCGATCTGAGCAGCAAAAATGAAGTAGGACTATACATTCTGTCAGCCAGCCTGTGGGAAAAGAGGCCATAGCTGTGTTCACACGTTGCTATTGGAAATGCAAATGGATACGACCCTCCCCGAGGGAAATCTGGTGACAGCTAATGGAAGCGCACAAGCGTGCATGGGGGCACGTGAGCACACCGGACCCTGCCTGCATCCATGTCTGCGTCTGGGCCACGGTACGTGCCCAGGCACTGTCCTCACCGGGACACCCAGTGCTGTCTGCATAGGCCAGCCCACACACTGCCCCATGCGCTTGGCTCAGCGTCCTCGGGAGACCCGCAACTGGCAGGCACATCACCAGCTCAGCTGAGGTCACTGATACCAATCCAGGAGGCAGTGAGTGACCAGATCGACCACAGCCCTGGTCATGCAGAAAGCAAGGGAAAAACAGGAAACCAAGACAAGCCTGCAGGAGGAAGGGGTTGGGATGGTGTTTGGGAAGATGGGCTGGGATTACGGGAAAGGCCATGAGCGGCTCTGCCTTTCCCTAAGGTCAGAGACCGCGTCCTCTCCTTACTTCACCATGTGGATTCTTTCAGGAGAGGTTTCCAGCAGAGGGAATGGCAAGTGCAAAGGCCCAGAGGCATGAGGAAGCAGGCCTGTCTGCGGCCCAGCAGTGGCCCGTGTGGCTGAGGTAATCGACGGGGTCAGAAAGGCGGTGAAACCATACTCATTTGAACACCACAGGGAGCCACTGGAAGGTTCTATCAGGGAAGACATGACCTGACATATTGCAACCCAATCACTCCGGCCCCCTGTTGAGAGCAGACAGTTGGGGGCAAAGATGGGGATGGCTGTCAATTCCAGGTGGGAGCCAACCCACGGGTGATGGGGAGGGAGAGGAAAAGTGGGCAGGAGGACCCAATCATGGAAGAAAACCGGGAGGGAACCAACGGGGTCCTGGGACAGTGGCCCCGACAAGGTGACATCCCCGAGTCATCTGCTCCCGGCCACAGTCCCAAAGGTGAGTGCACGTCACAAGAGAAGCAGAAAATGGTTCATAATCATACAGAAATAGTCCATATAGAATTGAGGCACACAGAAATAGTTAAATATTTTTTAAAGGTTGGACGCTGTCCCGAGAAAGGGGGCAATCATGAAGCCGAGAGGGGGAAAGAGAGGACTTAGAAGGTTCTAGGCTCAGTGCTGCTCTGCCCACCTTGCTGGCAGTCAGCTTTGGAGCGTTAACACCTTTATCATTTCCCTTTAAGGTGCTAATGATCTATGAAGCCCTATTTCTAGCGACCTTGCCCTGGTCCTTCGCTCCTCCTTCTGCAGAAGGCCCCTCTGAAGGGTTAGGGACAGGGACTGCGGTGTCCCACCACCTGCCACCAAACCAACCCGGCGTGTGGGGTGCTAACGGCAGGTACTCCTGGCAAAGCGGAATGGAGGAGAGACCTCGGTGAGGGCAGGGCTAGCATGGGAGTCAGCAACGGAGTCTCTGTGAAGGCTTGGGGCTCCGGGGGTGAGCACGGGCCAGGGCAGGAGGGCTTAAGGAGCAGGAAATCCTACAACCTGAAATCCACCTTTCTGCCCCGTCCAGGTGGCTCCTCCGTTTCTAGAAGCAGCAATGGTGACACACTAGACTAGAAGACTGGAGACCAACTCCTAGCTCTAGGGCGCGCTGGGCTGGGGTCAGCAGGGGCCGGGGCGTGGCACAATCACGCGGCTGTTTCATAGACTGCAGAGGGCCTGGTGTCCCCTGGTCCCGGGCAACACCGCAGCTCCACCAGGCGTGGCCTCCGTCTGTCCCCCATCTGTCCCCCCGGCGCACTCAGCCTGAGCAGCCTCAGGCTGTCACCTTGGTGTCGGGCAAGCACGTTTCCTGGACGTGTCCCGCTTGACTTAACTGGAGGCAAGGTCAACATGAAAAAGAGCGGGTTCCTCCAGTGCCAAGTCCATAGACTTACCGCTGCCAGATACACGAATCAGGCCATTTCCTAATCGTCTAGGAGTGGAACACGACGTGCTTACATGTCCCCACCTCTGGCCACCCAGCGCTCACCAGACTAAAATCTACAGAGGAAAACAGTTTTTTCAAGAATCAAAAAGGTAGTAATCTTCTCAGTCATGAGCCAATTACAGAGACTGACCAGAAAAAAGGAAGGAAGGAAGGAGGAAGGAAAGAGGGAAGAAGGGAGGCATAAAGAAAGAAGAAATCAATGATGATTGATGGACAGGCAGAGCAGCTTGGCAAAGCCATTGGATTGGGATTCGCACCCGGGTTTGCAGCTAAGGAGCTGTCTGCAGCTCTGCACACATTCCCTGCCCCAGCTTTTGGGCCTCAGTTTCCCCAACCTAGAAAATTATGGTCCATGAATCTGTTACTTTTTTTTTTTTTTTACATGAACCTGTTACTTCCGTTCTTTCTCACTCAGCAAAGTCGTATTCCGTGCTGAGGATGCATAAGAACAGTAGTGTTTACAATTCCAAAAGCTTTGGGCACACCTGGCTCACGTCTGATATTTTAACACTGCTTTGTGGTTTGCCATGTGCTTCACCTGCACCATTTATTCCTTCAATGAGGGAATAAGGGTGTGAAAGAAAGGCTGCCTGGGGCTTTGGTGACCACTCAGGGAGGAAGGAGGGGAGGAAGGCGATGGAAGACCTGGTCCCAGCTGGATCCGCGCTCCCGCTGGAGCTCTGTCCGGACCCAACGTGCCGAGCCCCAAGCTGTCTGTCACACCTGGATGTCACCGGGCAAGGGGAGTGGCTCACACCCCAGGGCGATCTCTGCAGAGGCCGTGACACCGTGCGGGCCAAGAAGCCTCCACAGTGCAGGCTGAGTGCACTCTCTGGAGCTCTGCACATGCCCAAGGATTCCTGGAAAATGGGGCGGGGAGACTGGCTCAAGAGGGAGACTTGACGTCCCCCCAGTGTGGTGTGTGGAGACCAGGTGCCTACCCTCTCTGAGCTTCAGGGTCCTCAGCTGTCAAATGTGAATACAAAGTTTGTTAAAGAATGTAAAGTGAACACAGGACTCGGAGATTTCGGGTCAGAGCTGTGAGTGTGGCTCCTAACCCCAGAGGGTGGGGTGTGGGACAAGGGCTGTGGCCCAGTGCAGCGATGGGGGTGGGGAGGGAAGGGGAAGTCCAGCCCACACGGACTATTAACACATTCCTAAAGCTCACTTATCGGCACTCTCTGTACAAATTTCCTTCTTAAGCGAGTCCTCGGTCTTAGAATTCAGGTGCAGGTGCATCTCGAGGACAGAGAACGGGTCAGCTGTGGGATGCTCTTGCACGTCCAATTCTGGACAGTGCCCACAAGCACATACGAGCAGATACTTCCACGTTCGTGCAAACACACAGGCGTGGACACCTACATATGTGCACGTGAATTTACATACGCGGTGCTCTGGTGCACCGAGAGCTTTCGACACAGGTCCATGCACACACAGGTAGTGCCCATGGTCAACAGATGGGCCACGCATCTAGAACCTAGAAGAAACCATAAAGCTGGCATCTGAAAGCAAAGGGAACCCCGCAGCAAGGCTGTATTTCATTTTGTTAAGTTCTGAAGCTTGTATGCACCAGACACCGTATCCCAGACCTTGGGCCTGCCCTTCGTAAGGACTGCGGCGGGGAAAAGTCATCCAAGTCAGGCTGAACTATGACACAGCTGTGGCTGTTGCTAGGGTTTCAGATGTGCTGCCCTGTTGTTGTTTTCCCAAAAGTTTAATAAATTATGTCACCAAAAAAATAATTTCTGGAGCAAAGTTGAAGTGCTATCTTGCTGGTGCGCTTCCAAAGAGAATGAATGGACTTGTCCTTCTCCTTCCAGGATCTGGGATCACACAGCCTGTCTCTGTCCACGGTGGGGTGAGGCCTCCCAAGGAAGTTTAGCCTGGAGCGTGAGACCACTTATTACCAAACAAATTAACAAGATAAATTTGTGGAATCAGCAGACTCAAGGTCAGGAAGACTTGGACCCCTTTCAAACATCTGGACCAGAGCTGATGCTCTCTTTGATTAAGAGCAGATGGAAATCCACCCTCTTCACATCTCCCATCAGCTGAAGGGCCATGACCTCAGGCGCCGACGCCCTCAGCCTTGGGCCGGGGAGCCTGAGAAGAAGACACAAGACTCAGGCCTCAGGAGGCTACCAGGGGCCATGGAGAGCAGGCCACGAAGGGGGCGGCAGTGGGCCGCAAGGGCACGCCTATCTGTGGCCTAGCCTCCACGTCTGGCCGTGGACAGACTGGCTGAGAAGCTTTCAACATTTCAGATTCCAAGGCCTCGTCCTGAACCTCGACTCTTGGTCAGGGTTGGGAAGGTGGGGGTGCAGGTGGAGGGAGGTCAGGGAGGAAGCACAGAAATCAATCCTTCCGTTCCCCAGGCCTTTCCCACCAGTCCTACCCTGTGTAGGACAGGGAAGTATAGGGGTGTGGTGGGGCCGTGGGAAAGTTAAGGCAGCTGCCCTCAGAGGCCAGTACTCAGGTCTGCCGTCTGCCGGTGACCTCTGGGCCTCAGCTTATTCTTCTGTAAAACGGGGAGATGCTACTAGGCTGTCTCTCATCTCGGACACCAGTCCAGCTCTCAGCTCCTGTGGTTCTGTGAGGTCAGTGGGCTTCCTGGAGGAGAGGGGAAGAGGTCTGCCATTTAACAGGGGGGCAGGACTGGACTGGGCAAGAAGACCCTCCCAACGAGGGGTGGGTACCTACCTGAGCGGTGTTTTTCGAACACTGGCCCCTCTAGTAGATCATAAAATTGTCTGAAGTGGGCCATCCCCACCAGTTTTTTAAAAATGACACGCAACTGAAGAGAGACTGTCGTGGTGGCGGGCACGAAGTAAGCACGATGGAAGCATAAGGCATTCTTCTTGTCTCTGCTGCAGGCCGCGGCCCGAACAAAGTCGCAGCACGAAGCCACCGGGAACCAGCACACTCACTGAAGTACACGTCCATGAGCTGTTGTCGATGCGTCTACCCCGCACCGGAACGCGAGCCCCGTGCGGGAGGGATTGCCGACGGTTTTGCTCACCGATGGCCCTGGCATCTCAAACAGTGCCTGGTGCCAGCTAAACGCCGAGAAGTACGTTTGGACAAAGGCATCAGTATCGTTTCATGAAGAGGCGAGTTCGGTGACCAGGAGGTGAGAGAGAAATGAAAGGAAAGGTGGTGTGGGACATCTTTAGGCTTCTGCCCGCCTCCCCACCCTCCTTACCAGCAGCGGAGGAGGCCAGGTTACTGGGCACCAAGAGTTGGAGGCTGGGGAGGGTATTTGCCAAAACGGTGTGGCGGGGGAAAAGGACCCACCTAGGAGGTCAGAGTGCTTCCAGCTCCCCAGTGGCAGGACTCCCAAGCTCATCCGCTCCACTGCTCTCTGGTGGGAGTCTGCTGCTCGGGGGCCCCTGCCTTCCTTCTGGGGCCAGGTTCTCCCACGAGCCAGAGGCCTGGCCAGCGGAGCAAAGGTGGGAGGTCATCCTAGCAGAGGGCAAGGAGGGGTCTCTGGAGAGAGGCCGGCCAGCCGAGGGCAGGGAGCCGAGAAGCCCCAGTGGGGCTTTCAGGCGGTTCCCTGACGGACTCAGCTTACCCGAATGCTTCCGTGTTTGTTGTCACGGTTTATCGTGAGCCACACTGGCTTTCCATTTCTGCTAGTCCCGGGATGTTTCTTTTCAGAATAGATTTAAGAGGAGCACCTGGGTGGCTCAGTCGGTTAAGTGTCTGACTCTTGGTTTTGGCTCAGGTCATGATCTCAGGGTCGTGAGATCAGGCCCTGCACTCACTGGGGAGTCTGCTCCAGATTCTTTCTCTCCCTCCCTCTCTGTGCTTCCCGCTCATGCCCTCTCTCTAATAAATAAACAAACCTTTAAAAAAAAAAAAGATTTAAGTTAAAAAATAGTACTTAGATAGGATACAAACTGTGTAGGTTCAGTGAATCACTGCAGTTTGGGACTGAACCTATCCCACGATGCTGCCTCTGTTCTCTGTTTCCCTGAGGGGTCAGTAACTGAGGACACGAGAGGGAGATGGCATTTCAGCCCAGGCATGGATGCATGTGTGCAACTGTGTGTGCATACGTGTAGCTGTGTGTGTACTTGTGCATGCAGCTGTGTATGTGTATATACACGTGTGTGCGTGTGGAGCTGTGAGCATTCTTCCAATTACCTTCGTAAAATGAATCCTACTCTTAACAGTCAGCACAGGTTTCAGGAAATAGTATGTTCTAATACATTTTCCATATTTGCACTTTTCCAAAGTTTGGTCTGAGGATGTTTCCATGACTGTTCTGTGAAACATGCTCAGAGATGAGGAGGGTCCCCCAGAGCCCACAGTTGGGAATGGGATCCAGTTGTTTTGTAAGGGAATTTGTGTTTTACTGACACAAATGTGAGTCCCTACCTGCTTATTAGATTGTTCTCTTGCAAAATCACTAAGGCTCTGATAACAGAAGTGGGCATGGGGGTAAAATGTTGGGGAGAGCTTCCCATGTGCAAAGCCTGGGTCTGCAGGGGCTGCCTACGAGGGAAGAATGGGTGGGTTGGTTATGGAACCTCCCAGGGAAACCGCCGGGACCTTGCAGGAAGACTGTGTCCCTTGCTGGGGCCTCTGGCTACCTGGTGTCATGCTGGGCACACATCACTAGTTGCACTGTGTGGCCAAGCTGGGGCTGGCAGAAATATCCCTCCTGGGCAAAGCAAGGAAGGGGAGTCCCTGGGTTGCTGGTAATTTCCCCAGCCAAGGGTCAGCTGTGGTTAACCAGTAGGGGTGGGGTTGGGGGGCTTCCACGCGCAGACATGAGTTACGTAGGCTGGTCTTAGGTGACTTTCCCTCCATTGTCAGCTCTGTTCCTTTTTTCAAGCCATATCGTCATGGGACGGTAGACCCTAGCACTTCCCACCTGGCCGCTGTCCAGGAGCTAGTCTTTCTTAGGCCCTCGAAGCCTGAGACCCCAGTGGAGCACTCTGCTCAGGCTGCACCCCCTTGATTCGTACCTTCCCATCTCCATCCCTGTCCTCCATCCCTTTGTCATCCTCTGAAGATGCAGATCTTCCAAAGTGACAATGAGCTAATCTGCTAAACTGAATGGCAAAGAGCTGACAATGCGCCCCATGAGGGCTGGCCTGGCCCTCTCCCTACCCCCAGCAGACCTTCCTCCTGCCCTGCATGGGAAATCTTTTCAAGTGGCTTTCCTTCCAGACACAAGGCTTCCTTCCTTGCGGGTTCCAGGTCAAGAGAAAAGGCGGTACAACCCTCCAACGTCGCACCAGCGGGATCCCACTGGGGCAGCTGACATGCAGGCCATTCACATGCCCCACAAATCTGACCGCTCTTCTCAGCCAGGTGTTAACCATTTACCAGCAGCCCACTGGCCCTTAGACCATGCTGCGAAGGTGCACCCCAGCCTCCTCCCCCATCCCGGACCGCGGAGCCAAACTGCAAAGGCCAGGCTTCACAACACAACTTATGCACTGACCAGACGGAACCTTGGACAAACACTTTGCATGTTCTGATCAACGCGAAATGAGAAAACAAAACTAAGGATCCTAAGTAACTCTAAGCTCACATTCACCTTGCACACATCATGTCATGTCTCCTCCACACCCCATCACCCGTGAGGAAGGGGCGGGGGCTGGTGGGGCCACACGGAACCGGCCCAGGCAGGCCCGGGGCCAGGCTGCCTGCTCCCACGGTGCTCTTCCCAACGGCGCCTCCTCCCGAATAAAAACTAATTACTGTTTAGGAAGTTGTTTGTGATCCCTGATGGAAACGGGGGAGGTCAGCCGCGTCGAGGGAGAGACGCAAGGACGGGCACACTCCGCCGCCTTGGCACGCTCTCAGGCCTTGAGAGGCGACTTGCTTAGGGAGAGGATTGCCTGAAGAAGCGTCTTTGGAGAAAGTTTTGGCGGTCAGAGCGCTCTCCCACCCTCGCGGCTCAGGCAGGGCTGGTAACAAACCGGTTTCCTTGAACTCACCTGCTGGAGTCCGAGGGATCTCCAGATACCAGAGGATGGGTGGGGAAGCTCAGGGTCAAGGCACTGCCTGCCTCAGTTTCTCCGTGTCTCTGTTCGCCTCTGTCGAGAGGGTCAGGAGAGCCCAAGACAGAGGGTGAAGAGAAACACAAACTGCTGTATCCTCATCCTGGGGCGGCCACAACACAGCACCACACTCGGGGCGGGGGGTGGGGGGGGCCTCCAAACCACAGACATGTATTCTCTCCCAGTCCCGGAGGCTGAGAGGCCCAAATCAGGTGTCGGCAGAACTCCTCTGAGGCCTGGAGGGGACAACTGTCCCTTGCCTCTTGCAGCCTCTGGTGGTGGCCGGCACTCAGTCTCTGCCGCCTCCTCTCTGCGGCGGTGCTTCCTCTTCTCAAAAGGACACAGTCCGACTGGGTGAGAGGCCCACCTTGTCCTCATAACCCACTCCATCTGCAATGACCCTAGTTCCAAATAAGGCCACATTCTGAGGTACTTCCACATATCTTTTTGGGGGACACGATTCAGCTCACAGCACCTGCTATTGCTGGGCGTGGCCAGTCTGGGGAATCCCACCATGGTCACACCCCAGTGGTTTTCCAGAGGACAGCGTAGCTATCCCAAAGAGGGGCACTGCTGGGCTGGGGGGCCCTGGGCTCCGGAGGGCAGTGCACGGGCCCGGGGTAAGCAGCACCAGCGAGGCTGAGACCCTTGGCACCGCAGACCCAGGGGACCTGGACGCAGGCAGCTCAGGGACTGCAGAATGAGGCAGGAGGATGCCATAGAAACATGCCACTGTTGTCCATACAGGGCACTCTGAACAACTACCCTGGGACAGTGGGGGTAAACCAGGCATGTCCAGGACAAACCAGGGACAGTCCCCTTACCTAGAGAGTTTCTTGAGGGTTTAACTCAAGGTTAAACCCTCAAGAAAGGTACCCTGTCAGAGGGTTTCTGCTGGAAGAAGAGACTCAGTCTGCCTGTTTATTTAAATTGCAAAGTAACTGACTATAGAACATGGTATCACTTCAACTTAGAAAGGGAAGAAACGAACATCAGGTGCAAGGTGACTCGTCCTATGCTCTGC
Organism: Mirounga leonina; assembly: GCF_011800145.1. Taxonomy (NCBI): domain Eukaryota; kingdom Metazoa; phylum Chordata; class Mammalia; order Carnivora; family Phocidae; genus Mirounga; species Mirounga leonina. Next base: position 830,775 of record NW_023270680.1, read on the forward strand.
CTCAGAATAATCTGATGTGGTGGCTATTCCCTCTCTTTCAGAGTTTGGTGGGAAATTGAGGCTCAGAGAAGCAATCGTCCTCTTGGGATAAACCAGCCCAACCTCACAGCCAGTGGAAGCATCCCGAGCCTGGATTTGAACTCAGGTGCTCGCATTCCAAAACCCTTAAGGTTTCCTAAGTTCCTTCACACTCACCCCACCTTCACAGTCCTGTGTCCAGGAAGAATGCCCATCCCCAACCCCGCCTGCCCACCTCGCCACATGATCTGCCACGGAAGCACAGGAGGACCCTGGGTGCCAAGGAGAAAAGGAACATGCCCCTGATCGCTTCTCACAGAGGCTGACAATAATCTGATTGGAAGCCAAGTGTGACAACAGCGAATCAGAAGTCCTCAGTGAGCCAGCTTCTCAGACTCCAAGGCCACTGACCCCCACTTTCCTCCACCCCAAGAACGCAGCGGGGCTGCAGACTGCGGGCTCAAGTTCCTCCAGCAGTGAAGGCCAGGACTTGAGCAGAATGCTTTCTCTTCTCTCTGCCCGAACGCCTCATTCTGAGAAACGAATGACTTACACTCTTCCTCCTAAGACAACCATCATCTAGCAGATTTTTAATGGCCTAGGCGGGAAACATCACAAAATAAACACACACCGAGCAAAGGGGAAAAAAAAGAAAAACCAACTCAAAAGCAAAGGCCGGAGTTCAGCCTGGTTATGACAATCAATTGTGAAAGGCCAAACCCACAACTTTCCGGAGTGGGAGTGCGTCTTCCTGCGGACATAATGCACTTGGGCACTTGGCTAAGAACAGGTTTTCCCCGTTTGAGGCTAGCCAGTTTGGGGCCTCTGCAAACAAGTCGCTTCTGCTTTTGCCAAAGCTGGCTTCCCCTTTCCTGGAAACTGCTCCCCCACTCAATGTCAGGGGCACCGCCTCCGTCGCTGGCCAGGCTCTGGGACGCACATCATAAACAGTTCACTTGTGGGCGAGTTGTTTTTTTCTGATGTTGATGTTTCTCTCTGAAGTCGGCTACAAGTGGAAATTTCCGTATTCCCCTGTTCAGCAGAAATTACAGACTTTGGTTTCATCATCACTGTCAAACCATTAACCATTAACCCCTGACACCCTAAAGGAAACAGCCTGGGGCACATTCCTGGGGCTCCTGGCTGCTGACGAAGCTGGGAGCTCTCAGGTACCAGGATTACCAGGCTGGGTGCTTCTGGAAAGAAGCACTGAAGCCTCACTTTTCATAGATCCTCCTCCACACCTCACGTCCAAATGTCTTACTCTGTATTACTACCTTCTGCAAACTGAGTGCATCTTCAATCCTATCACCTCCGAAACCCACTCGCTCCTCAGATTCCTTGGCTTCCCCAGGGGTGTAGACATGAAGGGGCACTGGGGCCGTGCCCTACGTTGGCCCAGGTGGGGGGCTGACCTCCACTCCCCTCAGCGGGAGCCCAGGGGCAACAGACACAGCACAGAGAAGCCTTCCCGTGAGCCCCACATGGGGCAAGACCAAAATGGGAAGTCAGGCCCTGTCCACCTCCTGCACCTCTCCCTTCTCCTGTTTCTAGAATACCCACCTCAATGCAAACGGTCAATAAATACTGATAATGAGTGGATGGATACCTCAGAACCCAGACACCTGCCCAAAGCCTGCAGACTGATAAGTGCCTAAAAAGACACTGGTGGGAGCCTGGCCCCTGGGGGTGGGAGCGGCTGCAGCCTTAGGAGAGTAACCCCCCGAGGGCAGGAGCCCGGCTGCCCTGCACATCTGCAATCCCACTGCCGAGCCCAGGGCCAGTCCAGGGCATGCAGGAAGCACTCCATCACTTGTCGCGATGCATTACGGTCACGGGGGTCAGCTTATGAGAAGAAGGGCTCTGCCCCAGGAGGGCAGATTCCACCCCCAAGCCCCCTCTGGGGCTCCCACAGGAATGCCATCACCTTGAGCACCCCTGCCCCACAGAAACATGGGAAAGAAGTGGCTCAGATCTTGACCCCCCTTCCCAGAAAGCCAGGGCCCTGGCTCTTCCTCTTCTCCACCTCATGTGGCCCCGACTCGGCATCCACCAGCAGGAGGAGGGACACCGGCCCTCGGAGGGCACCCCAGGAAGGCACGGGCTATCTGGACCGTTTGTTCCAGCTCTGGACTAAATTTAATTTCACCCTGAGCATTCCAGGTGTACACTGGATGCCTCTGGAATCCGGCCTAGGTCAGTGTTTCAGGAATCCCTTGCAGAGCTCGCCACCGGGAGACGTGACATGACAACTTTTAAAAAATAGGTGACAACTGTGACAAGGCTGACGGGGCTGGCCGCGTGTGGCTCCCCGTTCACAGGCCCGCATCTGAGGGGGGTGGGACCCGCAGGGCCTAGCCCAGCCTTGCGGCAGGAGCCAGAAAAAGGAAGAGAAACACTCAGTTTCAGCCAAGGCGGGGGGAACCAAAATGCCAGGACTGGCAATAAAATAATGCACAGTCTTGAGTCCTAGCTGTTTAAAAATGATCCTTAGATACATTTTTGTATGTCAATTTCAACAATTTTATACGGTGGATGGACCAGATATTAGGTTGAACTCTAAGATGATCATTCTTGAGGTTAAAAACATGGTCAAATATGGGTTATTTCATTTGGTTGAACCTCATATGATCAACTGCTTTTCACTGCCGAGGACACGGGGCACGAAGATGACAAGGAATGGATGGGACTCAAACCAAGACTTCCCCTCCCAATCCAGGCTCTTCCCGAGAACGCACCGCATGGCTTCCGGCCCCTAAACCATGACAGAATCCAGGCCCCCTCATGTCACACACACAGAAACTGCGGCCTCAGGACCAGGCCCAGCCACCTGCCCCAGGACAGCCGATAATCAGCCACAAAACCAAAGCCAAAATCCACTTCTTTTACCCCAGCTCCCTTTTCCTTGCACAACATCACCATTGCTGTGCCCAACTCAGATCATAAAGTCCTCCTGTAACTCTGGCTACTGTCATTTATTCCTCTAAAGATCGTATTTAAAATGAACCTCCAGGGCGCCTGGGTGGCTCAGTCAGTGAAGCATCTGCCTTCGGCTCAGGTCATGATCCTGGGGTCCTGGGATCGAGCCCCAAGTTGGGCTCTCTGCTCATCGGGGAGCCTGCTTCTCCTTCTCCCCACTGCCTGTCCCCCCAGCTCATGCATGCTCTCTCACTCTCTGTCTCTCAAATAAACAGAATCTTTAAAAATAAAATAAAATAAAATAAACTGAACCTCCAAGCAGTTTGATTCAACTTGCAAATTCCAGAAAACTGAACCCAGGACATTCTCTGTCTCCTGGTCTATGTCCATATGTCTGTATCTACATGACTCTCTCAATCTCTTTCTCTACACACAACACACACACGTGCACACACATGCATACATGTGACCCTCTAGTGCTCAGGAAGTGCATGAGCCCATGTCGCCAGCTATGAGGCTGAGGGTGGCATGGTCCTCCACTTCCTCCAGGGTCGTGTGAGGCTTGGGTCCGGAGAGCCCCTGCCCCAAGTGCAGCCCTTCCCGGGCGCCTGTGTGCATCACCCGGCACGTCCTAGGCATGTGGAGGCAGACTTGGGTGCCCTGAGCAGAAGGACTGTGTGAGACGACCATGCAGCCCCCGCCTCTGCAACGGGGAATAAGGACAAGCACCTGATGTTGGAGCCTGAGGGTTCACAGCGTCGTAAAGGCCTCCTAGGATGAAGTCCACAGGGGTTAGGTGACCCCATCTGAACTTGTACAACTGAGCTGGGACTCAGCTCTCCTGGTCCCAGGGGACAGAGCATTTTCACCTAGACACAGGGACTATCAAGGATCAGAGTCCCCTGTCCTTCTGTCCCATCTCCTTTGATTCTCAAACCACTGGTTTGAGGGAGATATGAGCACACGGAAGCCCACTGAACCAGGGGACATGCAGGGGCATGCTGCAAGAAAGGACAGAGTCCCAGCAGGGGACAGCCTCTCTGCTTAGCTGGAGATGGCTGTGGGACCCTGCTCTTCCTGGGCTGAGACTGGGCACTGGGATCCCAACCACCTGACTGCACATACTCCACCTCCCACCCCCGCTGGCCACGCGCCCCACGACCCATGTCCCGCCATCCATGCACCCCACCCCCCGCCCCCTGCCATCCACACACCCCACTGTCCATGCACCCCACCATCCACACCCCACTGCACACACCCCACTCTCTACACCCCAGGGTCCACACTCTACCATCCAAGGAGACAGCAGGAAGATCGGTGCGTGTGGGATGTGCCATCAGGGAAGTGGGGTGGTTGGGAGGAGGGAAGAAAAGGGAGGGCAGAAATAAAAAGGACTAGGAATGGGCCCAGCTCCACACTCCACCTGGCATACGGCCCCGTGGAGATTTGTTTGTTTGCTTGCTTAATTAGAATTTATCAAAAAAAAGAAGAAGAAAAAAGACTTTATCGAGACCCAGTGATACTTATTTATAGTTTGTCTCATTACCAAAAGCATGCTGCAATGCAGTAGGATAAAGCACATTATAAGTAGGAACAAGAGCAGCTACAGAAGAACCAAGCAGGGCGGGTCCAGAGTGATGCTGTACCCAGAGCCATGAGTCCTGGCCTGGCAGAAACGGGCCACACATTTGCTCTCAGGGATTCTCCAACATCACAGCCAACAAATGAAGAAGATACTTTAATAATTACAATTCACTCAAGTTTGCTGCATGCCAGGCATACATGTGATGTCATTTTATTCTCAAAACAGCCCTCAGGTGGGCATTCTTACTGCTGGTTTACAAACCAAGCAACTTAGACTCAGCAGGGCCAAGGGGCTCATCTAGTTAGAGATACAGTAGGTGGAAAACCCAGGTCCCCAAAACTCCTTGTTGTGATCCTTACAAGACCCATTCATCTAAGGAAGGGCCCTTGGGAAACGCACAGGTGACAGGCAATACCAGCTCCTGGTGTTTGCAGCTCCTGGGCAGGCATTTCTAGAACCTTCTGCACACACACACCCATTAGGACTTGCAGGGTGAATGAGAAGAAATCTTACAGGGAACGATTTTCGAGGCAACCACACCTGCTTCAAATGTTGGGTTTTCCTCACCTGCTGTGTCTCGTGGGCAAATCACTCAGTCTCTCTGATCCTCAGCTTCCCCAAGTGTAAAAATGGGGGCAGTAACATGAGCCTGACTGAACTGATGAAGAGTTAAGTGACAAAATACGTGGTAGAGGCCATCAAAGTGCCCCATAAACACGTATCTCACACTTTCATTCAAAGGTGACCTGACGGTCAGAGGAAAAATCAGACAAGCCCCATGGCACCAGGGCCGTGTCCCCACAGGAACCTGCCTCGCCAGTGCCCCTCGGCGGGTGTGGTCACCAAAGCAAGAGAATCGGGTCAGAAGGCAGGTTTTTCAAGCCTGGTGAAACCTAGCTCCAAAGAAACAAAACAAAGGATGAGAAGAGATTTAGGGCAGGGAGACAGAAGAAAATGAAAACATGAAAAAGAAACACAAAGTGGGAGAGAAAATAGAGCAAAGGAGGGGAAAAGGGAACAGATGACAAGAGAAACTACCGGAGGGCAGCCTGAGCCCTGAGCGTCCACCTGCGTCTCTCAGCTTTGATAACAAGGGCACTCTTTCATGGATCCAAAGACACCAACCAGGGTCATTTGTGGAAAGCAACTTTAGGAAACACCCCGCGACCCATCAATTCTCAAGTAGCCAAGGAGTGGTCACCGTCGTAAAGGATGTCTGCTGAGGATGAAGAGAGGTCAGGGGCGGAGGCCAAGAAGGTGAGTCAGGGCCCGTCCTGGGCCGAGACAAGAGGCAGGGGAAGGACAGCACCATATACAAGAGGACACGACAGGTCACTTCCTTTGCCCGGGGGGCATTCAGGACGTGTCTTCTCGTGCCAGCTGGCTCCCCGCTGCAAACCACTGAGGTACGCGGGCCTGGCGCTGGGGGGCCGCCTGCCACGGAGAAGCTGTGTTCCAGCTCCAGGGGCCCCGTCAGCAGGCCCAAAGAAAGCCTTCAGTTTCATTCGTCTACAGTCAGCCTACAACGATGGCTGGAGGTAAACACCCTCATCCCCTCTACACGTGTCCTCAGGGTACACTTTGCCTCCCAGACCCTGGGGCTGTAGGGCTCAGGTGCCAGGCAGCTCCGGCCTGGAGCCTGGCCTCTGTGTGCCTACCTTCCCACCTGTAGAATGGGGACAATGATAGCACTTACTCCCTTGGCTCAAGTAAGCTAAGGCACATGCATCCTCAGCCATGCCGGCTAGGCGAGTGTGAGCTATTTCTCTTAGCCACGGTTTCTCTTCTTTCTTTCGAGGCTGACCTTGAGAATCATTTGAGCCAAATGCCACCCAGATGGCCCAGCGCAGGGCAGACATGACCACTCCTTCCACTTTGGATACAACTCTGACCTTTGTTTCTGTCCCCAGGAAGGAATGGGATAGAGGAGACACAGGCTAGCAGGTCTGGCCCTTCAGCTGTTCCTGAAAAGGTCCAGCATCTGGATGCGCCTTCCGGAGCCCTCCCCGGGAATGAAAGGCTCGTTCCGGCTGCTGGCCGAGCCGCTGGGTGGTGGTGCTCGGCTGCCTGCCCCTTGTGAGGAGTGTCCGGGCTGAGGAGGCCACCGTGCCCAGGCCCCGGGCAGCCCTGATCTGATGAATGACTAACTCAGAACAACTCTGAAGCGTCTACTGAGGCCTTCGTGAGACTAGGGCATGCCTCAGGCCCTCCTCCCCTCGTGCTGATGGAAACATCTGCACGCTCATCCCCGTGTCTGAGTCTGCTCATCCAAGAGCCCAACCACGACACATGGGTGTCTTGAGGGACCAGAAAGACCGAGGGAACGTAAATTCCACCGATGAGTCCAGGTGCAGGGGAGGAGGGATCCTCTTCCTGCAAGATTGAGATACAAACGGCAGGTCCAGCCGCCCCTGGCCTCCATCACTCAAGGGGAGTTTTCAAAAGCTCTCGGATCATAGAAACTGAGAGAACCAGAGTCCTCTGAGGAGTGGCTGGATGCAGGCCAGGCCTCTCCCATCTGTCACAGGACAGACTCAGAAAAAGCAGGCCCCTGAGGCTTCCACGGGGAGAGGACAGTGGGTCTGTGGGTAACGTCACCACGTCGCCCAGGACCACTGACCTGGGGGACAGTGACAACCAGGCTGTTCCCAACCGGCACCCACTGCAAATGCAGGTGGCCACAGGCTGACCAAGCCATAGTCATCCCTGCCTTCCCTTCCTCTCAACACAAGTCCCGCATGTGGAAAAAGGGGTGACCCAGAGAGCCCCCCTTGGAGATGTGTGATTCTCTAAAGAAAGTAGCCACGGGGGGGAGGAGCCAGTCGTGGTCTTCCGCGGGCAGGCAGGGCCTGGCCCCTCCTGGGATTTTCACCCACGTGGCTCATGAAGCTTGACCTGCAGCAGGAGCTGCTGGGAAGGGCTTTCCAGGGGTGACCTGCCAGGCGGCTAGGCCGCCTTCCTGTCCCCGCCCGTTTGAGGCTTTGTCCCCGGGGCTGCCCTTTGCTTTGTCAGAGCCAAGTGGCTTGTGACACTTCACTCGTCTCCCTCACACTCACTCAGACACCCACCAGCTGGGCGGCCTCACAGAGAGTGAGTCCCCATTTATTCAGCACGATCACTCCGGGCTCCTCCTGTCTGGCCCCATCAGCCTTCTCAGAACCGTGGGAGGAAGGCATCCTCCTGGCCTTCCAAAGTGACCCCACTGGACCCGCCTGTTCCAGGTGAGAACTTTCTGCGAATGCACTGGGGGTTCATGCACATCGCCGTCGGGGACCAGAAGCAAAATGGGTGGTGAATAACAGCCCGGTCCCCACTTAGACAGAGGTCATCAGCGATATCAGAGGGAAATCTCTGGTTATAGGACTTGCCCAAGTCAGCAAAGCTGGCGGATGGATGTGGGATTGGAGCTGGAACCCCCTCCTGCCATGTGGTCAGAGACTCCTTCCACGGTGGCCCCTAGCCCTGGCCTCCTGGGGCTGCGGGCTGGGAGGGACAGCTGACGGCTGGACACCTGCAGTTCGGCAGGTATCACAAAATCGGGGAACACTGGACCTGGGCCGGGGGGCCCTTCCAGTCCCTGTCAAGGCTCTATCTCCCCATCAGATCCTTCATCCCTCCCTTAAGTGAGAACTGGTCGTCAGCAGCCTGTGAGGCTCCCCCAGCCCGGAGAGTTTCGGCCGGGAGGGGGGGAGCCAGGAAGGCAAAAATATAGGCTGCAAAGAGCCCCCCTTTGTTCTTTGTGACAGAGATACACAGCGCTGGCTAAAACCCAATGTCCCTCCCATTCTGCTCCCTGCCTGCACATCCACGAGGGTCCTCCTTCCCCACGGCCTTCCAAGCCCCGCCCCGGCTCTGCTACCACCTCTCCTTCATTCACTCCCTATAGAGTGTTCTAGTCGGTTCCTGTACCAGCAGGAGATGAGAAACAGAAGCCACAGAGACTCTATCCCCGAGAGTCACACACGGTGCCCGAGGTCTCGGGCGTGCTAGGTGGTGTTGGTCTCAACTCATGGGGGATGAACTAGAAGACACAAGGCAGAGCCCAGCCCACCCCATCCCCCTGAGGACTAGAGGAGATAGGACTTGGGGGCCCGAGTGCCCCCCAAAAGCCCCATAACACTCACCCCCTGGAGTCAAGATGCAAAATCCCCAGGAAAGCCCTACTGGATGGCAAATGCCCCATGGGGCTGAGGACAGAAACCAGGTACACCAATTCCCAGCAATGCCAGTTGCTTATTGCCTTCTAGACTCTACTATTCTCACCCGCCGGAGCACTCACACCCCCAGAGCCTGCCGGCCTGTCTCTGTGCAGAGAGACTCTATGGGCCCTGTTGGCTCCGGGGTACAAGGAGGTAGAGGCAGGCAGGTGCAGTGTTCTGCTCCCACGTGGAGCCTGCTGGGTCCACTGCACCCCACCACCCCCAGGCTCTCAGGAACCCCACCCAGGCCTTCCAGTTCCTGCCAGAGGCCAGGTCTAACCATGTTCAGCTAAGGGCTCAACCTCTCAGCCCCCGGGGCTCACAGTGGCTTTCACTCTGGGCTCAGGCCCTGGGCCCTGTGGACCATCTCCCTGTAAATAAGGAAATCTGCAAAAACAAATTTGCAAATGTATTTAGCCAAAGCATTACAAGGGATACAAACAAGTTCCCATTTTGAGGTATAATTAAGAATCACCTCCACTGAAAAGAGTAACATTGTCTTACCTGGAGTGGGATGGTGGCAGGCTATATTCTTAGGGGGATCTTTCCCATGGGCCCCTTTACAGGGGAGACAAAACCAACATTCCCAGGACACCCCCTTCCTGCTTTTCCCCGTGTATCTCATTTCAGTCTCCCCTGAGCCCTGTGCGGTGGGGATTATTTTACCCACCTCTGACAGGTGAGGAGATCGAGGCTCAGAAAATATGGGGAAACTGCCAAGAGACACGGGAGCAAACAGTGACGTAAGCATGCTGCAACGCTGGCTTGTGAGGCCCAGACCTACACCCCCTCAGCATGTCACCCTTCTACAGAGCAGAGGAAACCCAGCATGTCTTCCCTGCTCAGGCGAGGATTCTGTTCTAGAGACTCTTGCACAAATGACAGTTGGGTCCATGTCGGCCCGGGGCTGGGTGGATGCTCTCTCCTCCTATGGTTGAAGGCCGTGAGGCCAACCTTGGGTTGACCTTGGGCCAACCATCCCGTCCCTCCCTGCTTTTGCTCCACATCTGAGGTCAGTCTAGGAGCTAGACTGGTTTCTAATCAAAGGATTATCATGTCACCTAAAACCCCCTGGCATATTTATGATGCTCTTACTAGTCAATTTGCCTGAGCAAAAGCCCAATAAAACTTTCTTGGGTAGGAGACGAAGGAAAAAAAAAACTAGTACAATAACATTCCTAAAAATTGCTCTTTTACCTTACCAACAAAACACGGTTTGCCTGAAAATTATTTTTTCATAAGATTTGCAGATAACGGACTCACCCAGATTTTTCAAAATTAGTTCACAGAGTTAACGAAGCATTTAGATTCTCAAAGAATGCCCATATTTTTTTAAGGTTTTATTTATTTATTTGACAGAGAGAGAGACATCGAGAGAGGGAACACAAGCAGGGGGAGTGGGAGAGGGAGAAGCAGGCTTCCCGTGGAGCAGGGAGCCCGATGCAGGGCTCGATCCCAGGACCCTACGATCATGACCTGAGCCAAAGGCAGACGCTTAACCGACTGAGCCACCCAGGAGCCCCAAGAATGTCCATATTTTTTTCTTTTCCCCAGTGAGTTGGGCTTTTTACATTTCCTCACCATCATCATCATCATCATCATGGAATCAGCCGTGTGGGAGGTGGTTTCCCAGGGCAAGGGTATGAAAGGTGTAGATGCACCCCATCCTTGAGGAGCATGTGGTCTCATTAAGGAGACAGAAGTTTGGCCACCGTTGCCCCAATGTGGGACAATGCTGAAGGGCCATCCCAGTTCCAGAATGTTCCAGCAGGTCAGCAGAGGTTGAATTTTAAGGTGAAGGTAACAAAAATCATGTGATGGGAGCTCACCATTAAACAAGGAATATAAACAAATAGGTCCATTTGACCTGAAGTTGTTGTACTATGTTTAATATTATTTTATTACGGTAGTAAATTCTATGTCTGCAGGCCAAGCCTACAGAGCTTCGCAATGAGCCTTTCCCAAAAGCTGGTGTTGCCGCATCCAGAGAAGGAGGGAGATGGATGCCGAATGGACATACTGCAAGCCTGGAGCCAGGAATCCCACTCTGAAAGGACTACATGCTTCCTGGCTGCCGCCCACAGCCCTTGGTTTTGAGCCACTGAAAACAGAACTGCTTTGAATTTGTTTTCTGCTCTAACACAAGGTGTAGGCATCTCTGGCGGAGAGCAGATGGGCCTGTGGCTCCCCAGAAGCCTTCCCTCCCCTGTAGCCGTCAAATGCTGCCTGCCCCAACATTCCTCCAGGAGAAAACCCTTGTTGTCCTCTCGGCCTTGCCCCTGGCCAACCCTGTGACCCCTGGCAAGTCCCTTCCCCTCCTCCAGGCTGCCTCCTCATTATGAGGGGTCCCCGGTGAGTCCCACCTTCTCTGGCACCTGGCGGGGAAGTCACCCGGCTGAGGTATTCCCTTAGACCGGTTTGGTACCACTGCCCAGCATTTCCCTCTGCCTGTGAGCTGAGAATATCCTATTACCTGTGCCCCACGCTCATTTCGGAATCTCAAAATACACTTAACAAGCAAAGAAGAGAAAAGTGACAAGAAAAGGAGCTTCTCTGTTCTCCTGGCACTCGCTTCGTCCCAGGAGCACCCAGCATCTCCGATGCTGGCCCGTCTCCGGCGAGGAAGTGGAAGCTTGGGTGGCACTGTCAAATGCCCGGCGTTGGAAGGACCCCAGCTCTGTGGCTCCTGCCTCACTCATGGCCCCTCGAAGCCCACCTGTCCTTCAGGAAGCCCTGCTTCCCTACAGTCATGGTGCCTGAGCCTCATGGAGACCCAGCCTGCAGTCCTCTTCTACATTCTCAGAATTTAAGAATTATGCAGGGTCCCCCGGGTGGTCCAGCCAGTTAAGCATCTGCCTTTTGTCTGCCTCATGACCTGAGCCCATGATCTCAGGGTCGTGGGATTGAGCCCCGTGTCAGGCTCCACACTCAGCAAGGAGTCTGCTTGTCCCCCTCCCTCTGCTCCTCCCCTAACTCCCGCACTCTTTTTTTCTCTCTCATTCTCCCTAAAATAAGTAAAATCTTTTAAAAAATTATGTGTATATGTTATATATATTTCTATATGTTATACTAAAATAAGTATGTATTAATTGTATAACATTAGTTATTAAATAATATCATTAATTATGTCACATATAAACCTATTTAAGATGTTAATATATTAATTATTACACATTATAATTGAGTAACGTGTTACTAGGTTATATTTATAGCTATATTTTAATATATAATTATGTAACAATGTAATCAATAGACTGATCATATATAATATTAATTATTATATACATTATATGTCTTTGAGAAAGAGCGAATGTGTGTTGTTTTAAGTCACTATGTTTTAGGGTGTTTTGATATTTGATAGCAAAGGTGAACTGAATGGTGAGAGATGCTCGAGGCTCCTTTGCAGACTCTAAGCCTTACCAAGGAAGGGTTCCAATTGTCCTCTCTGAGCCTTGCACAGTGCCTGGCACACAACCTGCCTTCGATAAGTGTCTGCTAACTTAATAAGAGAAAGCTCTGCAGCTATTTGGCAGAAGACCCAACATAGGATTTCCCAATTCCTGGTTTAGCACTTAATCTAAGACTCTGTTAATTAAAGAAAAAATGAGAAAGCACCAAAGAGTAAGACCGATGCAGTTATAGAAGGCAGATTATTTTTGAGATGAGAAGGATAAAGAATTGCTTTCAGTGACCTTCATCTAAAAATTTAGAAGCCATGTAAAGAGTACAGAGACCTAGTCAACCCCAAGGGCAAACCGCTGGAAGGCAGCTGGCCAGACCAGGGGTTTTGTCTTCGTGTGCCCCTCATGTGGGTGGTGTCTGCTCCCACCCAGCGGTCCTCACCGCCCACCCTCACGCTGCCTGGACTGGTCACGGGGCATCAGAAGCCAGGGCTGGGGTGGGGCCAAGCAGAGACATCAAAAGCCCAATTAAAACACAACCGAGAGTTTTCCAGGCAGGCTGGGCGAGAACAGTGGTGAGGCATGGACAGCCTAGGCTCGTTTGTCCATGGTGAGGCTAGGAACCCTTATAATAAGAGTAATGCTATTTCACAGGCTTGTTTTTGAGATAGAGAGATGGCTTATATAAAAGTACATGCCAGCCACATAGCAAGTGCTCCATCAATATTAGCTAAATCTGATGACAACCATGCCATCCCAGATGGTATGTGATAATCAATGAGATTGATAAATCATAGCTACTATGAATGAAACTACCCATTGAGGGATGCTTGAATTTGGAGGAGGAACCTCTGGGGTGTTTGTTTACACCGTAGGCTGTAGACAAGAATGGGGCCAGGTGATGAGAGCCTCAAGCCCATGACCCAAAGGCTGTGTGCATGGCCCATGCCGCAAGGCAGCATGGAATTAGGCGGAGGGTTTCCAAGTCAGCCCAACAGACAGAGAGCTGCCAGACCTTCTGGAGACCGAGCTGGGCTGCCTGCTCCCTCTCCCCCTGTCTCCACTCTAGGTCCAAGAGAAGGTACTCCGGACAAGCAGGATCCTGGAGCTGCTACCCCAGCCTCATTACACCTCCGTTTTCTCGATGCCCTGCCCAGCCCCACCCACCCTGCTAGGATTTCCAGTCACAGAGAGGAGGGGAAGCAAGACCCAGATCTGGGGGAAATGCAGTCAATGAGTGGTGGACAGCAGAAACCAAGACAGACCGGCAGGCCTTGGGCTACCCTCCTGGGCAGTGCTGGGGTGTCCTGGCCCCTCGAAGCACCTGCTCGTTTGGCTCTGCCACAACACGACTGGTAGTTCTCGGTCTGTTGCCCCAGCATGCTTCGAAGGCAGGGACCCTGTTGTATTCGATCTCTGAGGCCATCACAACATGATGCCACAAGCAAAGTGGCTTAAAACAACAGAGCTGTATTCTCTCACAGTTCCGGAAAGCGGAAGTCTGAAATCAAGGTGTCTGCAGGGCCATGCTCCCTCCAAACCCTCTAAGGGAGGATCCACTCTTGCCTCTTTCAGCTTCCAGGGGCCCCAGTGAGCCTTGGCTGTGGCTGCCCCACTCCAATCCCTGTCTCTGTCCTCACAGGACCTTCCCTCAGTGTCTGTGCCCACATAGCTCTCTGCTTAGAAGGGCACCAGTCATCCTGGACTCAGGGCCCAGCCTAATGGCCTCATCTTAACTGGGCTAATTATACACACAGAGACCCTATTTCCAAATAAGGTCACATTCACAGTCACCAGGGGTTCGGACTTCAACATATCTTTTTGGGGACATAATTCAACCCCATAACCCTGTTCATCTCTGTATTCTCAGGGCCACCACCTCACCTGGAAAACAGATAGGAGTTGACTGGTTTCCCAGAACTAGCTCTAACCCTGCCTACCTATAAATATGATTCCCGGCAATTCCCCAGCCCTCTCTTTCTTTCAAAATGGAGAAGTTGGTGTCCCACTTTCTAAATTCTCCCCTGGCCCGGTTGCATCCTTCCTCCTGCGTGCACCCCCCACCTCCCACCGGGCACAAATGGGGTCACTCTGGGGCTGCCCTGAGCTGCACCCTGCAGCAGGCCCAGCCCCCGCTCCTCCTCCTTGGAGGAGGGTAACAGAGTTGCAGGGCTTCCCACAGCTCAGCCTCATGGGAAAAAAGGCTGGACCCCGGGGGTTACCAAGAGCAAACTGGTCTTTCTGGTACATTCACCAGCAATGTTGCTGCCAGGTCAGAGTATACCAAAACACAGAGGCCCTGGCAGAAACCCCAAAGCCTGGATGGTATTTGATTGGTCTGTGACAAGCCATGAGCTGGCAGAGAAGGCTTTCCTGTCAACAGGAAGGAAAAGAATGGAGATGAAATTATTTTCAAAGTAGGCAGTGGAAGAGAGAGAGAGAGTGAGATTGGGATTAACCATTCCTCTTGGGCTACACCGGCTGGAGGGCAGGCAGGGCAGGCAGGGCCCCCAAAGATCCAACCACTTCCTCTGCTCCACTGCACACACTCTGCAGTGGGGTCTCTGAGGGTTCCCCGTGATCAAGCCTCAGGGACACAGCCTGACTCTCATGTGTCTCCTCTGCCCATCTCAGAGCAAGATCACAGGCAGCCAACCAAGCAAATTAAGGACTCTGCCTCAGCTCTTGCTTGCTCAGCATCTCACTGGCCTTTGTCCTACATTTTAAAAGACTTGACACCATTTTGACATTTGGTTTGGTGTCGTGGCGTTTCAAGATGGGTTGGTCCACCGGCTTGAAAGAAGGAGGAGACAACAGGTATTTCATGTGCGATCATATTCACTGTTCAGGGTCAGAGGGAGGGTAGCTGGAGGAGAATGGGGAAAAGAGCACCAGATCCTGACCCAGGTCTGAGGAGTGTCCACTGCCCTGCTCAGTAACCTGAGTCGCCCCCATAAAAGTAAAATGGTGCCCAGACACAGAACATTGTCGGCCGTGAACTGAACAAATCAAAACGGGAAAACCGGAAAAGTAAAAGAAAATAGTCAAGAAACAGCATCATCTAAAAGCACATGTATTTGTCAGAATGGTTTTAGGGGATACAAACCGACTTAGAAGTCACGGGATGAAGTCTGAGCGGGCGAGAAGGTGCTCACAAGTACAAAGTGCCTCCATGGTCCTCCCATCCATCGCGTGGTTAGGACACCCAGAAGTGTAACCCCTGGCTGGAGATTAACCATAGAACATAGCTTTGCTCGGGTTCATCGGAAGAGGGCAGCTCAAAAACCAAAAAAAAAAAAAAAAAACCCCAAAAACAAAAAATACAGGCAGGGAGAGATACTTATCAAGCAACGAGAATCCTAACATGGTATGTGGAAAGATGCAATGTTGAGCACACAAACTATATTGGGTGGCTGCTTCTGGCTTTGCTACCTGACTACTTGAGATGTCCTTTGGGTGAAATAATGATCCATGATGTCAGCAGTGGTCATTAGGGCACTAGGCAGTAGTCAGAGTCTGGTTTGCACAAGGGTCTTGAACCCCTCCACTGATGGGTACTAAGAGTGAGAACCGGACAGGAAGGCTAGGCTAGAATAAAGAATACATTCTGCTTCCCCGTGTCATCCAACCATGGGGGATGTGCTTGTTCTCAGCTGGGCTGTTTGTAAAGTGGGGACAAGAGGACAAGAAAAGGGTACATCCCAGCACTAGGGTACACCCCGAGGCACGGAATGGTGATTCAGCAAATCCCTGAGTTTTGTGCACGCTGTGATTATATCACTAGAATTGGTCCATGGAGATCTGTGCACACTCTGCAGGGTAGAGGCTTCAAAGAAGGGGACTTCTCTATCCATTCTCTTCCTGCCATTTCCCTCCAGAGGCTCAGGGCTGGCCTACGCCTTAGTGGCACTCAGCCAACGTGCTCTGCGCACGCGTTGGGAGGCTGGAGGGCAGGCACTCACCGTTCTGCCATATTCACATCCTGCGAGCTATGGAGGTGTACCCAGTCCTCACTGACAAACCCTGGAGCCACAGGGTTTGTCAGGGGCTCCATCATCGAGGGATTTGGCTTGAAGCCTGAAGGTCCCGATATCATACTCCGGGCTCTACAAGAGCTTACGCTCAGGGCACCCAAGATGCACCAGAGGGCTGAATCAAGAAACACTGTGGCCTAGCAGGCTGGCCCATACGGGGCTACCCTGGCTGGGGGCTGATGCAGGCTCTCATCTTTATTTGGAAGCCAGCAGTATCCTATGTTTAGCAGCCAAGGACATCTCAGTGACAACTGAAAAAGTGCACATGGTAGATAATGATAGATGGATAGATAGAAAGGCAGATACGTAAGTAGATGGATGGATGGACAGATGGATGAACGGATACCTAAACAGATAGAAAGAAAAACTCACAGGGAAGAAGAAACAGATTAGTAATATTAACACTGGGGAAGTTGGAACCTGATTGTTTTTAAATCACTGTAGGCATAAGAAGCACCTGGAGAACTTATCAGAAACATGGAACCACGGTCCCACTCCTCAGCTGTTCTGATTCAGTAGGTCTGGGCTGATGCTTAGGATTTTATATCTCAAACACACACTGGGTACTTGGACTTAAGCTGGTCCAGGAACCCCACTTTGAAAAACCCTGCTTAAAACCCTCACCCCACAAATCTTGTTCAAGGGGTGGAAACTGACCAAGGTCAAGGCCAAGATCAAAACTGATACCCCCCACTATCCTGCATAGCACCCCTTTCCTTTCCCTGAGGCTCAGTCCACGGTGTTTTGGTGATGTGACCCCAGGTAGTGAGCACTCAGGGCACGCGGTCCTCCGCCCCAGGGGGCAGCAGGATAGCTCCCATTCCCACCTGCAGCCGGACCATGCCCCCCTCCTTTCTGGAGTCCCTGGGTAGAGTGGATCTGGCTGGATGGAAGTCACAGGCCCCCCTCCAGTGTGGAGGGCGCCAGGTCTCAAGCAGCGCGAGGCTTCCCTCTGGGGACTCCGCGGGCAAAATCATCACTAGCGACAGGACTGTCCAAGCCAAGTGGTGTCTCCACAACCTTTTGCGACCAGCCAGCTACTCCTGGCTCTATTTTTAGTTTGTCTACAGTGACTGTGAAGGATTTCTGGAGCACCACTCCCAAGAGGCCCAGGGAAAGGTGCCTCCTGTCCGTGGCAAATATTGGGCCACTGCCTCAAGCCCGAGCTCCTCTGTGCCTGCCTCAGTGTCCCCACAGGCTCCTGCAGGGTCCTTCTCTCTGAAGCCCTCCACTCCCCTGTGGCCTCCTGCTCTGTCACTGGCTTGTCAACAGTTCCAAAGACCCACAATATGCTGACCAACAGTCATCAAGTAAAATACAGCTGCGATATATGAATTTCAGCATTAATAGGGAAGGAATTTCTTCTGAGACGGAAAAAAAAGGAAAAGAACACCCCTGCTCAGGCCATCAGTGTCTCTGGCAAAGCTCTGGCTGAATGCCACACCCAGCTAGGCTTCTAAAGAGCTATTTTCCAAAACCATTCCCACCACCTTCATTGTTATTCCTGCTTTACATTCTGGATGAAGGCTAAGGGAAGAGAACCAGGGCAAGGCGCCAACCCACAGTGACTCTAAACAAGGCGCCCATCCCGTTCCTTTAAAGGCCCAGTGCAACCTCAGAGGAGTCCACACTCACCCTTCTGCTTCCTCTCCTGCCTTCCACCTTCCCTTTCCCCTGACAAGACCCGAGAGCGTTTTCCCAGAAAGGTGATCCCAGCTACCTAAGAAAGAAGCTAACACCAAGCCAGGCCTCATCCTCCGTTAGGCCCCATGGCCATTCTCCCTTCGATGAAATTCAATTCATCAGTTACTGTAGTGGCTGATTCCAAGTCCCCATGACCTGCTATAGCCCGTAGGCCGGAGGGCCTCCCCTAAAATGGACTCCTCCTTCCTGGTGCCTCAGGGCACAGCAGGTGCTCTTGGTAGCGAGGAGGGTAAAGATGGTTAAGACAATCAGAGCCTGGGATGGAGGTGTGCAGGGGTTATAACACCCAACACCCTAGGTCATGGTTCTGTTTATGCACCAGATATGGGGGTAGAGACTGAGGCCAATTGTGTCCAAAAGGGACTTGAGCCAATTCAGTGCATAGACAAGCTGTGTGGACACACTAGAGACCCCGGGAAGCCTTCACCCTGCTGGTGGACTGGATGCCACCCAATGACCCACCCACAGGACTGCCAGGGCCATGGTATCTCAGAAGCCACTCCTCAGAATCCCAAACATCCTTGGAAATGGCCTTCCCGGGACATCAGAGATCAGCTGGTGCTAGGGCTGAGGAAGTGGACGATTCCCCTCTGATTCACCATGGCTGGGCCTGAACTCCCCACCTCTCCCTTGCTTCCTTATACCAACTACCCTGAAGCCATCAGGTTAACTCAATCCGTGGCTTCCTCCCCATCCATCAGGCACACGGCTCATCCACCCTTCCCTCCAATGTCTCACGTCTTCCCTCACCAATCTGCTCCTATCAGTATTGTGTTCAGCCCCTCAAACCCTAATCTCTGGATATTTGCAAGAGCATTTGAGTTGGCCCCCTGGCCACTAGCCCTCCTTCCACGAAGGCACTTTGGGCTCTGCTCCAGGGGCTAACTCTCCTGATGTTGCTTTCATCACCTTTAACTGCTTCTTAATGTGGAATCCCCTCCCCCCCCCACCCCCGCCAAGACAGCAAGACGCTGACTTAGATTCAGCAGTCTATCCTAGGCAGTGAGGGAATGAGGCAGGAGAGCCAGATGAGCCAGTAAGGTACATTAATAAATGGACACCAGTGTGGGCAACCATTCCTGGACGCCACTGGGACCCTCCGGGGTTTCCTGTGGAACATATGGCACCAGGGAATGGGGAGGCAGGGGGCACCACCCCACCCGCATCCCTCCTTGGCTGAGGGTTGCCCCTTAGGGCATAATCCCAATCCCTCACTCTCACCCAGGCTGCATCGGGGCTGAGCAAACTGGCACCATCCAAGAGGAGTCCTTCAAGAAACCCAGAGGCAAACTGTGGCGTGGAGTGGAGCTGTCCAGCAAGGCTCCATGAACTCTGGGTGAGCCACGGGGGAGTGGGGCAGGGCATCAAGTGCATCCATGGCAGCTTCCCAACGCCTTCAGAAGGAAGTCCTCACTCCCTCAGGGTGCCCTCTGGGGTAGAGCTGCCAGATAAAAGGCAGGACACCCGTTCAATTGGGATTTCAGATAACAGTGAAGGATTTTTTTTTACTGTAAATTTTCCCAAATGGTCCACGGGATACTCATATACAAAAAAAAGTTATTTGTTGTTTATCTAAAATTCTACTTTAACTGGTCATTTAATATTTTTATTTGCTAAGCCTGGCAACCTTGCTTCAGAGTCCTCCTTGATCGGGCCCCAATCCATTTCTGAGTACCCTGATTCTCAAACCCTTTCTTCCACAAGAAGGGGCTCTGTGCTGTACCTGAAAGCAGTCATCCAACCCCCAACTCACAGAGGTGCTCAAGCTGGTTCCCTGGTGGGAGTAACCCAGGTTCTCACACGTGTCTCGGTCCCGCCCACCAGCTCTGGGTTGAATGTCTCCGTGAACACGTCAGTCTGCTGTCCCCTCTCCCAATCTCCCCTCTGAAAAGGGGTGCTGCCAG
This sequence comes from Mirounga leonina, assembly GCF_011800145.1. Lineage (NCBI taxonomy): Eukaryota > Metazoa > Chordata > Mammalia > Carnivora > Phocidae > Mirounga > Mirounga leonina. The sequence continues at coordinate 850,539 of NW_023270680.1, forward strand.
CACCAGTCATCTGATGCCCTTGGGTCATGTGCTAGCATTTGTCTGAATGCCGTATTTTCCCACCTAGAGTATAAATCTCACCTAGCCTGACACAGTGATCAACAGGCCATTACTAGATGGTCAGTGAGAAGACCCCCTGGTCCCACCAGCAAATGCAAGCCCTATAAGGAGGGAGACAAAGCCCCACTCTTGCTCCCCTAGATCTCACCATCAACCAGAGCAGTACACATGTGTTGTGGAATAATTGAGTCAACAGCACTTTCGGTAAGGGATGGATCATGCCAGAAGGTTGTTTAAAGCAGCCAAAATCATGTCCAGCAAGCAAGAAGGGTGGTCAGAGTATTCCAGCTACACCGTGGCCTTTCCCCTCTCACAGTGTGGCCTCTTAGTCCTTTTCTGGGTTCTGGATTTTGTCCCACACTAACCACTAGCTGCACCCCTCCAGCGACCCCAAGCATATACCCCACACTGTAGTTGGCCTCAGTACAATATGGCCTGACACTGGACAGTGTCCCTTTTTTTTCTCTATGTCTCTTTAAAACCAGTTGCTCTGATGTCAACATGGTAGCCATACATGTTTATATCACTTTAAATTTGCAAGAGCGTTCCCATGACTTATTTTATTTCACATCTCCACAAGGTAGGCAAAGCAAATTATTATCCCTGACAAATGGGAGAAAGTGAGTGGTAAAAGGCTCCCTCAAGGGATCACCGCTCCAGGGAGACTTTTAACACCCATGTCTAATTTTTCATTTACAAACATGATTAAAAACGTCTCATGTTAGCAGTGTAAACAAGAATCATCCATTCTAAAATAGAATGCTTACTCCTGCATATTTGGGTCACCACCCTGGTGGCCACGCAGCAGCTAGTTACCTGCTCCCTGAGCTTCCCCCAGCGAGGAAGGGCTGGCTACCTCCTCACCTCCTCTCAACTAAAGGCTGCTCCCTCCGCTCCCTCCAGTACCCATCAGACCTTCTCCATGAGGGTGTGGGCACACGTGGAAGGGAAAGGAGCTGCGTTCAACAGACGCCGAAGGAAAGTGCCTCATGGGGTTCAGTGGGAAGTGAGTGACAAGCAGCCCCACCCCAGTCCTGCCCAGTCGGAGGCGGGCCTCGGAGGGCGGGACTCACTGTGCGCTCCCACCCTGTGCCCAGGACCTGTCATCCCCACGGAGAGAACAAAACCACATTCTTCATGGAGCCCTCTACTCTTTGCGTATGCGGGTGTCCGTGCGCGTGCATCTGCGTGTAGTGTGTTTGAACAAACATTCACTTGGTTGGTGGAGGCCAGGGGCGTGACCCAGTCGGGGGTTTCTTTCGGGTGCAGGTAAGGGCTGCGCCGCATGTCCTACCACCTGACTTGTCCACAGGGAAGCTGGGGAAGGTCGCGGGCTACCTGGGTAGGCAAAACCCAGGGTGGGCACACGACCCTGTCCGGCGCTCCCTCGGGATGGACAAAGTCGAGCCGCAGACCGATCGATGTCGCCAAAGTCCGGGCGGGGCTGCCGGCGTGGCCGGGGCTGAAGTTCGACGCAGCTCTGCACGCGTTAGGGAATCCCGAGTCCCCAAATGCCCGAAATGTGCTCGGGGGGGTGGGGGGCGGGCTAAGGGAACAGCTGCAGAATAGCTCCCCGACCCGCGCCCAGGCACACCGCGAGGGGAATTGGGCAGGAGGAAGGTCCATTTGGGGGCGCAGCTACACAGCCACACACCCCTCGCCCGCTGTCCCCGCCCACCGCCCCTCCCCTGCGTCCCCGGCAGCCGCGCGCGGCTCCACCTCTCCCGAGCGCAGTCCACACCGTCCTTTTTCAACAAAACAACACTACGCACCGCCCACAGCACCCGCACCGGGCGGGATCCGGGGCTACGCCCAGCCCGCCACCAGCCGCGCCCCGCGCCCCCTCCCGCGTCCCCGCCGCAGTCGGTCGCCGAGCCCCGGCCGCACACAGCTGGGGACAGAGCCGGAGCCTAGGCTCGGCGGCCCAGCTCGACCCTGCGCCGCCACCCATCCCCGAGCGCCCCAAGTGACAGGAGGGGCACGCACGGCGCGCGCGGGGCGTCCCGCGTTAACCGCTTCGGCGCCGGGGTCGACAACGACTCGAGGGTGGGGAGCTGGGGACCGCGCTGCGGGCACTCACCGGGATGTGCACTCGCAGCGAACGCCTCTTCTGGCTGGGGTTTTTTTTGCCACTGCTCCCGCCAGGGCTGGAAACATCTTTCTTCTTCTTGGTGTCCATGGCCGCGCTTCCCATAACTTGAACCAGAAGTTAATTCCGGGTGACTCGTTCCTGCAGTTCGGTCCTCTCCTTCCTAGCCCGGTCCCTGCTGTCGGCCTCGAGCCGCGCGCTCTTTATTATTATGCTTCCACCCGAAGACACCGCGTGGGGACTTCCCCGGGGAGGGAAGGTGGCGCAGGTACCTCGGGCCGCCGCCACTGGGCCCGGATGGCGGTCGGCGTGAGCGCGGAGTTCACGTGTCCTCTTCCTCCTTGCGGGCTCAGCGGTGCAAAATCAAAGCCAGAGGCTGTCCTGGGGCTGGTGTCTCTCCGGGTTACGCGTGGCAGAGGTCTCCCGCTGGGTGACAAAGTTTTCTCCCTTTTGCAAAGCGAAGCAACATTTTCCACCCTCTCAGCTCCTCCCACCGATTCCCAGAGGTGATCTGAAAGGCAGGTGCAAAGTAAAGACAGTAACGTGGAAAACAAGCCTCCCGTGCCTGCGCCGAAGCGGACAGTCCGGCGAGAGGGAGCCAGTCTGTATGTAAATAGAAGCCTCGGCCGCAGAATGAACCAGCCGGGAGCCTGGAACTCGGCCCGTCCCCCTTCTGGGCGAGAGAGGGGAGGAGGGAGGAGCAGGCGCAAACGCGAACGCCCCGGCAGTTGGGCTCCCGCTCGGCTGCACGCAGAAGTTCTGGCGGCGGCTCGGCTCGCCGGGCCCCGCCAGCCGGAGGGCGCGCCCGCTGCGTCCCTCCAACGCGCCGCGTCCCGGGGACAGGGAGCCGGCAGTGCGGGGCGGCGCGGCCGGACGCAGGCTCGCCGAGCGCGGGGCGGTGGAAGGCCGCGTGCACTGAACAGGAAGTGCACGGCGCGCGCCGCTCGCCCGCTCCCCGTGCCGCCCCCGGGTCGCCTGCCCTGCGGGCGGGGTCTGCCCTCCCCTGCGGCCGCGGCGGCGCGGGACTCGCTGGGAGCCGATTTCTGATGCATCTCGGCCCCCCGCCACTGTCGACGCCCGACCCTCGGAAACGCGCCCCCGCGCCCTGCCCCGCCACCCCCGCTGCGGCGGAAGCCCCGGGTTGCGTGGGGATGCGCACTGACCCGCACTTGCTTCCGGGGAAACCGCGGTCCCCCGTCCCTCTCCACCCGGCGGGCGGACCCCAGTGCGCCCGGAGCGCGGTCGGTGTTGCCGGGAGTGCGGCTTTTCCCAGCCCACCCTACCCGCCCCCCCTCCCCCCGGCTTATCTCGGGTTCGCCCAGAGTTGCGCAGTGGGTCGGCGCTAAGTGCGGGCGCGATATCCGCAGCCCGGCCCGCGGAAAACGCGGAGTTCCTAGGACTGCGGAAAGCAGTGGGTGCGGAGAGGGCTGGAAACCCCGGGCGAGGCGTCCACGTGCCACCGCGTCGCCACTCTGGGGCGGCCCGTAGTAGCCGAGGGCCGGGGGGCTTGGGTGGTGCGGGCCCCCTTCCGAGCGCCCCGGGATGGCGCGACCTTGGCTCGCGGCTGGAAATGGGATGAATGCTCGGTCGGGAGACGCCTCCTTCCCCGCTCTAGGTTCTGAGGACGTAGTGACCCCAAAAGTCACTGGAGCGCCCTGAATGCTGGCGTCCGCTCCGCCTCTCCCCCTCATCAGAGAAAGAACGTGAGGAGGCGGCCTTAACTCTTGTCCAGGTGTGGGGATTTGAGGAGTTCTCTCCTCAGAGGAGGAGGGATTAGCCCGCCTCGGGGACACCCCTTAGGTGGCGCCTCCCACGCAGCCAGAAGCCAGGTGTTTCAGCCATCTTTCCTGTGTTCCTTCCATCATCTGGCGTGCAATCCCCTGCAGTCTGGGTGGTTCCTTGGTTCCATGGGGTTTTATATCTTCCTTCTCTTTCTCCCCTGCTCTCTAGTCCAGAATGAAGCCAGACTGGAAAATCCTGGAGCGCTCCTTGCTTGACAGAAGGTAAAGATGCTCTGGAGGGAACTAGTCTGGGTTCAAAAACCAAGTGGCCATTCTGGCCCCACGGGTGTGGAATTTCACACGTTGACCTTTTTCTGACTGGCTGGTGGGGGGCGGGGGGGTGACATGAGCCTGCGTTATTCTCCTAAATGCTGGAAACACTGCTTAGTAGCAGAAAAGGAGGGGGGGGGGTGCTTTACCTTGTGACTAAAGGAGCCCACCCTTACCTGCTCAAAATCTTCCCCAACTGTCACATAAATTTCATCTCTTTAGCTTAACATTTTAATCCCTGTCACAATAATAATTTTCCAGGGCGTGGAAATCACCCCATTTGACGAGAACTGATTTGGGAAGGAAAGATGGAGAGGTGGGCAGGAGCAAGTAGACAGAAGGGAAGTCAGGAAGAGCCACCAGGGAGGATTCAGAACCAGGAAGCCACTGTTATTGCTGTCAATAAAGGCTTTGCCTGGGGCCTGTCCTGGTTGATGGGCAGTGGTTAGCAGTTCTAATAGGTATTTTTGTCAGTTGCTTTGTATAAATATGCCCAATCATTCACTAATAAAATTGATGTGTTCTCTGAGTTTATTTTGCGGAGTGCAGACTTCAGGGCCTGGGGATCCTAAATTAAAATGTTGTACCATACTGCCTGCATTTTAAGAGCCTTTTGTTGTTGTTGTTGTTATTACATATGTTAATAGTTCTGAGATCTGCGTGTTTCTTATAGACCACACCAAAGAAGAAGCTTACCAGACATTCTTCTTCCTTCTGAAAAGATATTAATAAATTGATCATATATCTTCCAATCAGTGGAGACTTAGAAGTGAGTTTTTGTGATTGTTTTGCTTTGGGGTGCCTTCTGAAACCCCATCTTTGCCTCCCCCTTGCTGCACACACAGTTATTTTAGCCAGTGGCTGAACGCTGCATGCCAAGCAACTGCATCCATATGATGACCCTTGCTACTTGATTGTTACTGAATGCGCTGCCCTATGACTCCCTTCTCAAAAATAATGCAATACGATCTGTGCTGAGCACAATATCAAAATTTAGAATAAAGATAAGCATTCCTGAGTTTGCCTTTTGCTCAGGTCAACACCATTACTGATCCTGTCTTTATGAAAAATTCTGACTTTTGGGGGTATAAAATAAAGTTTGTATACATACACGTTTCTATAGATTATATATATAACAAGTTTATATACATAATAACCTTATATGTGTATTTATACGTGAAATATAAAGATTATATATAAGTTCATATATAAGTTTATAATGCATTATATATATAGCGAAGCTAGCACACAGGGTCTGAGTAAAGTCTTAAGTCACCAAATATCTATGTGGTCCTCTACATTTTCCGGTGCCCTGGCAGTTAGGCTAAGAATGTGTAAATAATTCTGGCCAATGAAATGTGAGTAGATTTAGTGTGTATTATTTCTGAGTCAGGCAGTGAAGAGTCAGTATGTCTCCCTCACTTTTCTTTTCCTCTGCTGCCATCATCTTAAAGACCACATGTTCCGGATGGTGTCCAGTAAGAAGGGGAGGGCAACTTGCTTCGGACTTGATTGAAGTGGGTTAAGCCACTGAGATTTTGATTCCACAGCATCGCCTTGCCTATAAAAAAAAAAAAATTGCATTGAAATATTACTTATCATGATGACTGAGTTTTTTGGCACCCCCTTAAATTTTTACCCAGAGGCATCCACCTCACCCTGGTGTGGCCCTGTCCTTCTGATTGATGGAAGGATGAGAAGTAGAGGCTGGCCAGGATTGTGGGGGGCCCTGGGAAGCACCTTGGAGGTTCCAAGAGTGTGATTTCAGTCCTACCCCAGCACTGCCACTGATCTGCTATGTAACTGTGAGCAAGTCACTTCCTTCCCCCTTCTGCGAGAGAATCTTCTGACGATTTCTAAGGCCTCTTTAATGGGGAGCTTGTGTTTTGTCTTGATTATATATATTATACATCTTTGTTAATTGTATTGCTCCGGTAATCCCTTTTTTATTTAGCTTTTCAGAAATGCCATTGCACAATGAATTGAAAATTAAAAACAAACAAGCAAACAAAAGACCTCTGGTCCTTCGCCACAGATGGCTTAGGACAGTGCTTCTCAGAGAAAGGGGGCTTGTGGAAGATGTTTCCACTGGGGTATCACTAGTCCAGGCTGATAACAATGAGAGGTACAGGTATACAGCACCTACTATGTGCCAGTGCTGGGGCTGTTTTACAGGTTTTAGTACATCTACGGGAGGAGATGCTATTAACCCCATTTTATATCACACGTGTGTTTGTGTAATTGCTGGTCCACAGTTTTTCCCATTAAAATCCCCTAGAACTCTCAGAGACATTTTACAGAAGAGGGAAACCGAGACCAGCTGTCAGAGCGTGCTCTGATATCCATTTCACTTCTGTCTATTGATTTTAATTTGCAGGGCCCTCTGGAAAGAAACTAAAAAGCATGGCCCCCTCTGCTTTTAAAAGCTTTGTATGAGGCTAGCGGTACTATTTAGGAAACTCCTTCAGGGTGACCTTGGACAGGCATCAACAGCTTAGCTGCGTAGGTCTGTATATTTAGGAAACCACTCGCTCAGTTCTGTGCAGAAAGCACCTCTCGGAAAAATGAAACAGGGTCTGGCCTGTGGACTCTGTGAATGCTTTGCTAATGCGTTGGATACCAGGGAGGCAGATGATGTCACTTCATCACGAAAACCAAGGCTAAGGGTCACATTCAAATGTTTATTTTCCTTTAAACACAGGCACTGATTATGTAACCTTGTGAAAGCTTTTGCTGCCACCGAGGCCACTAATGTCAACGTGAGGGTAGAGGTGGAGACGCACTCCCGACCAGCTGGGGAGAGCTGCTTTGGGGCAGCCTATCCCTTGATAACATTTTCCTGGGTCCCTTTTGATTTTACGGGGACCCACACAAGCCACCTCCTTTTTCTGTGTTTCAGATTGCTCTTCCTCCATAATGCCAGTTGACCATGGGTCGTCCTGCTCATGCAATCCAACAAGTACTTTGGATTAAGATAAAGGTAAGCTCTGTGGCAATATTCTCCCAACGGACAGACTTGCTATTCACTTTTTTTCTCTAGAGAACAGCCTGGTGTCTTGACCGGCTCGGGGCCTAAACACACACTCAGCAGTTCTAAAGAATGACAGATTCAGCAGGCAGGATATGTGTGACCCACAGCACTGTGCAGTGGAGAGGCATCTATTTGCTAAATAAAAGAATAGGTAATCCCAGCAATTATGTCCCCTTCCTTGACTAAGGGTAGTAGTCACGTAAACAGCATTAGCTGGGAATGAAGTCTTTGGTTCCACCAATGGCTGCTTTCATAACTGCTTTGTAGAGTGCCCATGTAACTTTTGTTCTGGTGATCCAGCATTTCCTCCCGTCCAGGGAGTGGGTTTGGGCTCCCTGGGCTGCAGAATTTGACTAAAGGTCTGTGTATGTTGGTTCTCGACTTCGTTCTGAGCTTTGAACGCACTATCAGCTTGGAATATGGCTCATGACTGATTTCTGACCTCTCACTCAACCTATCATTTTGGGGAATGATAAAATAATGCAAATTAATTACAGTAATTTCCCAAGCGAATAAAATTTCTTTGGCAGTTCTACTAGCCCCAAAGTTCATATGCTGCAGTACAAATACAAACATTAACTTGCATGAGAGGGTGTTTACCGGCACGACTCAACAACCATTTGCTCATGTAACTTGCAGCTGATATCCAGACCTGGCCACTAGAATGTCAGATACGGTTTTTCAAAAGACTGCAGAAAAAATCCATTTACAGTGCCTTAGGATTGGCCATGTTTGGAGAGCGGAGCTCCAGCGTGTCCTGGATTTTCAGGTGTTTTACAGACTAGAGCTCTTGACATCTACCCGTCACCACAGATGCAGTTTCCATCCTGACTCTCAGAAAGCTGTGTCCCTCCCAGAGGGCCCAGCCACACCTGGAGTTAAACCCGTGCACAAACTTGCCAGCGTCTATCCCTGTCCTTGAACCTTAGCACTTCATATCACAATCAATAAATGCCTGTTTGGTACACGGACAGAGCCTTACAAGATGCTCAGCTCAAGGGCTCTGGTTGTACAAGGAGGCTGTCAAGGACACAGTGATTTTTGACAATCCTCTTTATGCCATGTGGGTCAAAAATGTATTTTGCAAGATGTTCCTAAATATAACTCTGAAGAGTTGCATGAGGTCTTGGGAGAGAAACTCTGTGCCATGCCGTGGGCTTGCTAAAGGTCATTTTAAATCATTGCAACACACACTCCCAGTGCACCATTGTGCAAAAGGATTTACTTTGTTTTTGTTTTTGTTTTTTTCTATCCCTATTCATTGTAGCATTTTACCCTCTAGGTGAAAAAGTAAAGCATAATTACAAAGTTCATTGTTCTTTGACCAGCCTGAGAGAACACTTTCCTGTCATCGTAGCTTATTCACACATGATGCAAGGGGTTTCGAGAATCTTGTGGACATGGGTGCAGAGTTTCTTGGGACAACCGGAAGGACATTGAGTGTAGCCAGGCTTGTGTGGGGGGCTCAGTGCTAATATGGAGCACTCGCGGAGACCCCCGTGCTCACGCTGGTCAAACCGAGGCCAGCAACCTGTCCAGTCTTGTGGCTAGGATGTGAGCACAGAAGCTTCAACCCGAGCTTCGACGATAGTCTACATCTTGGTAGGATCATTGGTTCTGAGTCTTTTCTTTAGCTTTGCAGCCTTAAGAAATTGACATAATTTGTTCGCCAAGAACGGAGATAGCTAGAGAATTGGGTCATTTTAACCACTCCCTTGTGAGAGACTGGTTTTTCAGCCTGTCTGAAGATCTGTTCTTTTGCGGGGGGGAGGGGGGTGTTCTTGTGTGGTCTTTTCCCTCTACCCTTAGAGCCAGTCTCTGTCCCGCCCCTACTCTGGGTTGCCGGGAATTAATGTCCCAGGATCTTTAGCCAACTGATCCCACTTCGTGTCTGGCCAGGTTTGGCCAGAGGGGGGCAGTTCGGGAGACTGGAGTATGGGAGCAGGAGGGAGGCCAGGGGTTCTTCTTGCCTTCTTTTGCCTTGGGGAGCATTTCTTTCCTCTGTGGCTCCAGCCCCACCAGCCAGACCCTCCCTCAGTGGCTGCCAGGCCACCCTGACTATGGTCCCAGAGCCCAGTGGACATTTGAGTGGAAATCAGGGGGACATGAGGGAGGGAACCAGGTGGGCAGCTGCGGGGGAAGATTTTAGGACAGGTCAGGAGGGCAGTGTGGCTGCGGGTGGTGGGAGGACAGGTGGGGCTTTATGTGGGGATGATGTTGGGGAACATCAGCCAGAAGAATGGCACGATCTGGCTTCTGTTCTGAAGGATTGGCCTGGAGGCTCTGTGAAGGAGAGAGTAAAAGGAGCTGTGACCGTCACCCAAGCAAGAGACACCGTGGCTCAGACCACGAAGGGAGAGACAGGGCGGTGAGGAGTAGTTGCTTCCGGGTGTATTCTGAAGACAGAATCCCCAGAATTTGCTGATAGATTGGGCACAGGGTCTGAGAAAAGGAAACAGGTGACATATGGCTCTGAGGGTCTTGGCCCGAGCAGCTAGAATGATCCTATTTCCTAGGAAGGGAGGCTCAGGGTGAGGCCGGGGAAGCGGGGAGTCTGCTTTGGGCTGTAGTAAGTCTGAGGTGCCTGTAGGGACCTAATCGAAGATACCTGAGCCACAGGGAGAAGTCTGGCTGGAGACATCAGCCCACCTGGCATTTCAGTCCAGAAGTGGGAAGAGATGGATGGATGGAGTGGGGGGGACAGTCCATCGGGTGACAGGAGGCTCGTCACGTGACTGGAGGGAGGGGTGCCCAGAGGCACGGGCAGGGAGCTGGGGGATTCTGGTTTCCCCAGGAATATGGAGCAGTGGACCCTGTGATGGCAGAGAAGGTGCAGGGGTTGGAGGAGAGACGGGAAAGCAGAGCGGGGAGGTACCGCGTGGGGACCTTTCCGCGCACGAGTAGAAGGACGCGGTGTGCATCTGCTAACTCAGCAGCATGTCCTGGAGGGTGTGCCTAGCAGTTTGCAGAGAGCTGCCCTGTTCCCGGAACTGGCCACGACGTAGTATTCCACTGTAGAAACGCCGCATAACTTACTTGATCGTGATTTGTTATTTATTACATGTGTTTATTTAAGCAGTCCCCTCCTGATGAGAATTGAGCTTGCTCCCAGTGCTGGAATGCTGACACACACTGCGGTGTTGTGAGGGACCCGCACTCCGAGTGATGCAGGTGTTGCACCGTCCACCTCGAGAGGCAGGCCGTCTGTCCTTCTTAGGTGGACGGCATGCAGTCCCACCAACAGGGCGCGTGCAGGCCTGTCTCATGAGGTCCAGCAGCCAAGTCGCTTTTCTAACTTTTTGATATTTGCTGAAAATAGTGTCTCGTACTTGGACTGTGTAGTTTTCTTGTTCTGAATGAGGAACAGCTTTTGTGCATTCGTATTTGCTTCCCATGAGTTATCTGTCTGTGCTTTTGGCCCTTTCTCCTGCTGGAGCTAGCTCTTTCTCTCACCTGCTTGCAGGGGCTCTTTATACCTTCACAGAATTAGCCCCGTCAGTGCCGTGGATCGCAAGCATTTCTTCCCGGTCTCTTTGTCTTCTGACTTTGTTTATCTTGCCTTTTTTTTTTGCATGCAGGATTTTCCCCTTTTTATGTGGTTTGTGTTACTGATTTATTTCCATGGCTCCTGAGGTTTTCTGTCACATACAGAGGAGTGTGGTGGGAGGGGACAGGCTCTGGACTCACACTTGCCTCTGCCACTCCCCGGTGGTGTATCTGCAGGCACGTTGCACAACCACTTGGTAAACACAGGATGAGTGTCTGGGAGTGCGTAAGCACCTGCACGTGGGACGTGCCCCTTTCTCTTCCTCAACGTCAGTCCCAAAAGCAGAGCGCACAGCAACGGCATGTTTGCTGTTTGCTTTCCGGAATTCTTCTGGAAAATCACAGCACCCATAATTTCCTGGGCATGTGCCCTGTGGCCCCCTGAAGTCCACCTGGCCTGTGCTCAGAGGCGATATATTCACCCCAGAGGAGAGCTTACGTCCTAGAAGCCTGTTCCAAAGTTGCCGTCGGTCCCGGGGCAGCCGAGAGCCTGGCTCCTCAGAGAAGAGGTAGCATTTCTCACAGTGCAGCCCTCAGGCACTGAGCTCCTTCCCCACGCTCTGATTGGGCAGTTTGGGGTAGGCCATGTGCACCTGCTGGTTTGAAGTTTGAGACCTGCTGGTCTGACCCTTCCAGCGATCCTTCTCTTGGAAAGTACTTTGGGAACCAGGGACACAACAGCTGCACAATTTGCTCTGTCTTTCCAGCCAAGAGAGTTGCAGGCACGGTGCCTGCCTGTCACCCACCAGAAGGTGTGTGGCTATGGAGGGTGCCCTCGAGAAGAGCCCGTCCCCCAGGGTCACCAGGCGGGAGAGCACAGCTGCTTCCCCCGGAGCTGAACTGAGCCGCCCTCCCAGCTGTGTGCGCTGAAAGCCTGTCTAAGTCCCGATGGGGGGACAGGTGGGGAAGGGGATGCCAACATGCACCCCCTTTCCATTTCACGTGCACGACCTCTGCACCAAGGCTTCCCTGAAGAGAGATTATGTTGTATGAGATGTAAATGTGAGTTTAGGGTTTTTGACTTTATAAGTCTCTCTAGAGACTTTTACATTATTGAACAACAGAAGAATGAGTCAGAGGCCTGGAAGTGAGATACCACTTAAGGCCCAAGTGGAAAGAGGGAATTTTATGAAGGCAGAAAAGGGATCACATGGGATTTTAGAAAGTATGGTAGGCGTTGCACTGGGACTCCGGAGGGAGAAGGGCAATGGAGTTATTTGGGGGTGGTGTTTCAAGGAGGGCATGAGACCCTGCAAAGAAGTCTGTTTCTACCTAGAACTGGTCCAACCAGAGCTGTGTCTGAAACCCCGACAGACAGGACTCGATTCTATTAGGGCAGGGGCTGAGTGTGGCTAGCCAACATGGGGATGTGATAGTATGAAACATAAAAAAGCCGTATGTTAAGATCTCCAGAGAGAAATTCCTGTTTGGTCTTAAAACCAACCACAGTGGTCTTTCTCCTAAACTCTTGGTTCATTTGGTCCTCGTGGGCCCTGGAATGGACCCTCATGTCTTTCTCACGGGTGGGCCGAGCACAGAGCATCAACGCTGAAAGCTGGAACCCACCCACATGTGTGGTGTCCATTCATTGCTTTATCCTCCTCTTTGGGGGATCTTGCCTCCCCTGCTGAAGGGGCTGTCCCTCCGCCTCACGGTTCTGGTCCCTGCCCACCGGCTCAGCCAATCACAACCACCCTCACTTGGGGAGCCAAACAGAGCCCTGCCCTGGGATTCTAACTGGAGCTGACCAAGCCCCCTTCCTCCCCACCCCAAGGCTGCAAGGCTTCCATCTGGAGCTGCCCCCCTCAAAGGACAGTAGCCTTGGCCCCTGAAGAGTAGGGCTCTCAGAAAGAGTAGGGAAGGGGGGACATGGAAGCCTTGGCCCCTTCACCCCAACACCATTTCCTCCTCTCCCTCTCCCTGTGAGCCAACAACATTCCATCTTTTCCTAAGATAAGGTTGGATTTCTGCCTCTTGCAAGACAAGAGTCTTGACTAACAAGCATCTCACTTTTAATTAACTTAATTTTGTTATTCTTTCTAGAACAGGGTGGGGAGGAAAAGAAGGGACACAGGAAGGGAGGAGAGAAGCAAAGAAGGAAGGGAAGGCTGTATGTGCAGAGTTTGTAGCCCACAGGAGTGCCTGTTATCTGGCTGTTACAGCCTGACCCCTCTGCCCCTCGGCCACCTTGGCCACAGTCTTCACTGTGGTCAGGTAGCCTGGCCCTCGTGGCCAGCAGCCTCCCGAAGGCCCTGCAGGACCAGGCTGTTGATTCCCAAGCCCATTCTGGATATCGGTGGGAACGGAAGCCTCCGAGGCCGTGAGACCTGCCATCCATGTGGGTGGTCAGCTTCCCAACTCCACACAGTGTTTGCGGGATGCTAGGGCCATTTTCAGAGGCTCAGCTCTAGCAGAGGCATTGGATAATCTTGCAGGTCTGGTATCTCTGATGGGATCGGAGTGCATAAATCTTCTCCCATAGGAAAAGAACTTTGCCCTTTGCGCTTGAAGAAAGCCTGCTTAAGCTTACTAATGACTAGGATTATCAAGGTCCACTGGTAATTTCTCAAGTTACCTGAGCAAGAAAAAAAAAAAAACACCAGTGATCACAGAAGCTAAGACCCAGCATCATCAAGCGCACGTTGGTCATTTGCTTCGACAGACAGAATTCAGTCCTTTTTATTTCTGGCTAAACTCCCGTGGCTCTGTAACCAGATACCTCCGGGCTGGGAGGAGAGGCTGCTCCAGGACGGAAGGGTTGTTGGGTTGATGTAAATGGTCAGATTTCTGGTTCAGAGAATTACCAAGACCTGATGAAAAAGAGCCCATTTTCCTTTTGGTTTACTCTTACCACATCCTCATTTTTTTTTTTTTTTTAAATCCTTGTATCTCTTTGTGTTTTTACATCCAGATTCACCAAGTGGCTAATCTTAGGGCTACATGAGATCGCAAAATGCCCTGCCTCCCTGTTCTACCAGTGTTCTGCTTTCATTGAGAGCAAGCGAACAGCACACAAATAAGAGCATTGTAATAGTCCACTGGGAAGATCTGCATTTGCTCGAATGATTTTCCTGTTGCTCAAAATATTTTGGAAATCCTTTTAAACCTTTTGTAAATTTAGGGCAGTTTGTGAGGTGCAAAAAAGCAAAAATACCAATGTCATTAGACTTCCAGTGGAATACTTGTGCAAACATCTAGCCAAATCGTCAGCGTAGATGAGGCACGCAAAGGATCCAGTAGTGAAATTCCCACATCACAGTGTCTGTCCACATCCCACTAGCCAGTGAATGTTGCTCCAGCTGACCCTTATTAATGAAAACTTGGATCTGTTTCAGGCTGAATTGCTAGGATCCCAGGGATTACTCAGTTCATCTCTCTCTCCCTCATTAGACAAAGAAACAGTAACTTCAGAGGCTCCCATTTGCCGGCATATCTGTGTCAGTTGGGATCCTCGGGGAGGTGGATGCCAAGACAGAATTAGACATGGGGACGCCTGGGTGGCTCAGTCGGTTAAGCGTCTGCCTTCGGCCCAGGTCATGATCCCAGGGTCCTGGGATCGAGTCCCACATTGGGCTCCTTGCTCAGCGGGGAACCTGCTTCTCCCTCTCTCTCCCTCTGCTTGTGCTCTCTCTGTCAAATAAATAAAATCTTTAAAAAAAAAAAAAAGAATTAGACATGTACAAGATTGAATGGGGGCACTGTCTGTGCAGGGTGCAGGGGAGAACGAGCAGGGGTAGTTGGGGAGAGCCTCAGACCATGGCCCAGGTCTGAGGGACAGTGGAAAGGGCTGGGTAGGAAAAGCCTCAGATCAGCACAGTTCTGAGCACTGTTCACAGCGAGACCAAGGAGGGGGTGGTCAACACACACGAGTGGTCAAAGACATACTGTGGACCCCATGTGTTATGTCGTTGCCTGGGGACAGCCCGAGGAAGGCACGGCCTCTGAGGCTAAGCGGGAGGCTCTGGGGCTTCAGTCAAGGGTGCCTCCGTGGCAGGGCCTTTGGAGGGACAGCTGGGTGTCATCTCCGTGGCCACCACATCCCCCGTTGCAACACATGGATGCACGATTCTGTGCATGTGTAGGGAGCAACTCCCCTGTGGTTTCTTAGGTCTCTCCTCTCACTCTTGGGGATACTTAGAAGGGGATGGATGGGATTAACTGTAAGCCACAATTGCTGCGGCTGGTCTGGGTGCCCCATGGGTGCCCATTCCCCCCCGCCCAGCCCCCACAGTATCCAGTCTAAATGGCCTGCCTGGGCGTGTGACCCAGACCTTGGCCTGAGGGCTCGGAGTCCTTTAGAACCACACCGTCCTTGGGCCAGGGCTGCAGGGCCCACAGTCATGCTGAGCCCGCACGAGGGAGGAGCCGCACAGGTCCCTGGCTTCCACGTGTCTTCCTCCCCCAGCGCATTGTACGAAAGCACGCTAACTCCTACTGCTGATCAAGGTCAACTTACCCCACCAGGAGAGCGACTTCCTTCCTTGCCCACCGGGCCCTGGCTGTGCGGAGCCAGAAGTGTCCTGGTGATAGCTATAGCCTGTAGTTCAGTAGGACCCTGGCTGTGTCCCCTGGCAAGAGAGTGTCCCCTTTTGGAACCCAGACTTTTAGCTCTACAGAGCCCAGAGTTGCAGGGGCAGGAAGCAAAGAGTCTCCCAGCAGGTCACTGGGGCGACTCCATAGTCCACGTGTCCACGTGTTCTTCCCACGGGAGACACAGTGCCACGGAGAGGTCTCCGATTGAAAGCACACGATGCACCTGCAAGGTGTTCCTTCCCAACCCTGCACAGCATCCCCTCTGAGCTTCAGGGACTCCTTCAATCCCCTATCCCGGCTCTCTTTGAGCCTGGCTGCCTCTGGATGGTGTGATAGACCAGTGCACCCTATAGTCATGGCCCCACCCCTGCGCCTTCTTAGCTGTAAAGTGATCTGTTGGATGCTCTGTTGTGTGGAGTCCATGCTTGGCCACTGTCCCATAAAACCCCCAGACAGTGGTGCTAGCTGAGGCTCTGTGGGCAGGAAAGACATAATCCACACCTGGAATAGGTATCTATCCTTGTAAGATGAACTGCTGGCCCTTCCGAGATGTAAGGGGCTTAATGTGGCCACCTTGCTACCAGGCAGATGGTCTCCTCAAGGAATAGCACCGCCTGGGGTCAGCAGTAGTCTCAGTGGCTGACTGGCTGGAAATCCCGAGGGGGCAGTTGCTAGATAAATGGGAGTCCTGCTGTCAGGCCCACGCGTAGCCTCCTTCTCTGCCACTCTGGTTGCTCCATTCATGTACCCACCTCGCCAGTCCCGGGGTGGCTGGTGACAAAGGCTAGCTGCCATTGACCAGTGAGGCAGTTTGCACACTTGGCTCTCTGGGGACCAAGAGCCTCCTGCTTAGCCTCAGAGGCCATGCGTTCCTCTGACTGTCCCCAGGGTCTTGCACGGCAGGTGCTCTCTGGTGGGCACCAACATGGGATTCAAACATCTTTACACCTTGTGTCCGCTCCCATATGTCCGTCCACCTGCCTCTCCCCAGACCTTTCTGTCCCTGACCCTCCAGCCTTTTTCCTTCCAGACCCCTAACCAGCTAGCTGGGCCACTGGCCACAGCCCAGGCACCTTGGTCTGGAAAGAGATTTCCACACACGTGGGTGAGCACATGCCCACTGGGAAGAGCTGTTGCCTGGGTCATTCAGGGCTGCCCCGGAACATGACTGGAACGCAGCTGCCGAACATTTTCAGATTCCTCCCCCAAGATGGCCATCTGTCAGTCAAGCTGGGATTTTTTTATTTGCTCCTTACAGTGGTCATATAGGACGCCCCACTCCCCACATGGCCATAGGAGCGGGCTGGTAGGGGGCTGCCGGTGAAACCGTTGTGAGTGACGTGGCAGTCTGAGATGCCAGCTCGTGCAGCTTCCTCACGCCCTGTGATTTTGCTCAGCCTCCATCCTCTTGCAACGGACTGCTGCTCGTCTGTTCAGCCTTGTGACTCGGTGGGTCCCATAGGCCCTAGGTCCCCCGGGGGCCCTTCCAGGTGCATGCACAGCTGGTGTTCCAGGGTCAAGTGTTCCCTCTACCAGGAGCCTATTTCTCAAAAGGAGCATGGTTCCCTGCTGTAGCTGGCATGGCCGTGCTCCAGACCATTGCTCCTGCATTGGGATTCTCCCCTGGCTGGTCATGACCTCCATGCTGCATTTACTCCCGCTGTTGAGACCCCCACCACTGCCGTGGACTCATCAACCCCCTCCCAGACCACCAGCCCCACCTGCCCTAGCTCTCCCCCAGCCCCATTCCCCAGTTCTACCTGGCAGTGTCTCCCCCAGGAGGTGGGCAGGCTGGCCTCTGTGGCCCATGAGCATGCTATGGGGGTTGAATTGTATCCCCCAGAGACACATGTTGAAACCATATGCCTGGCACCTGTGAATGTGACCTTGCCTGGAAATTGGGTCATTGCCGATGTCATCTGGTTAACTAGGGGGAGGTCATCAAGGTGGCCCCTAACCTAGATGATGGGGTCCTTATGAGAAGAGAGGAGACACAGACACGCAGCGAGGGGAACGCCTTGTGAAGACACACACGCACGGAGGCCACACAGAAGCCACGTGAGGGTGGAGACTGGTCGGAGTGATGCAGCACCAGGATCTGAGAGCCAGGCACCGAGCACCTCCTCCCTGAGAGCCTCGTGGGCTCTGCTGATGGCCCGGGTGACCCGTGATTTCGGACTTCTAGCCTCCAGAACTGCAAGGGACTGAGTTATGTTATGAGCCACCCAGGCCGTGACACTTGTGACAGCAGCCATGGAAACTGATACACACACCTTTCTCGGCTGCCCCCCTGCACTTTGTCCTGCGTCCTCTCCTGCCTGGAAGCCCCCCTCCCCCTCTCCTCCACGTACCCACCACTCCCTTTGTCCCTGTCGGGGCACCCAAATTTCCCTTGGAACACTCGGGCTCTCGCTCACCCCCTACCCTGCTGCGTTCTTACATCTACGGGAGGCGCTGTACCCCTTAGCACTTAATTTTAAACTGCCCCCTTGATTTATGTATATTTCCCACTTGGCTCCGTGAAAAGATTTTAGGCAGCTGCTGCTTCCCGTTGCTGGCTAAAAGGCTATTTCTGCTGTATTTTTCAAGACTGCCCCGATTGGTTTTGGAACCAAGTAGGGTCTGACCTCAGCCCTCAGGGTAGAGAGCACATGGCACGTCTCCACATGGGGTTAGGGCCTGCCTGAGAGGGGACCGGATCACAGGGGTGCAGGCCTCCGAAAAACCCAGCTATCGGGGGCCCAGCCATGCCCAGCATCTGACTCGATGCTCTGTTATGGTCAGTATTCAAGGCTCTGACTCTGTGATTTAACCAGCCCGAGTGGCATGGGGACCACACCAGAGGCTATGAGAGACGCAGTCTGTTGGGGATTTGGGCCGAGCCCCATATTTGAACCTACCCGAGCCTCTAACTCCGAAGGTCCTTTAATAGCTCTCAGGAGGAAAAAAAAAACAAAACGCAGATCTTACCATGTGAAAGTTAATGCACAGGAAGGGGACAGGAGGACCCATTCCAAATGTAAATCAAGGACAATTTACATTTAGCAACAGCCACATTTAGCACCCATAGGCTTCAATTTTAATTAAGGCAGAGTGTCTCATCTCCAATCAAGGCCAGAGAATTAGCACATTCTCGTGACACATCATGTCATCTGGCAGAGCGGCTTTGCGGGGAGCCCCTGGTGTGACAGCCGGCTGGGGACCAGCTGTGCTCTTGGTGGCGCCCGGTGGCTGTGCCCTGCCTCCCGGAGGACTCCTTCTGACCTGCAGTGTGTGAGCTGAGTGTAGTAACAACCCCATCACGGGACCCTCCGAGGCCCCCGCTCTGTCTCCCCTTTTGGTGGGGAAAGATTTGTCACCCGCTCCCACCCCGGCACCGACAGCCGTGCGTGCCTCAGCTTCCTCATCTGCACAGTGGGCATCTGCCTCACCTGGCCCTTTGCTCTGAGGCTTGAAGGAGGAGGTGTGTGGGCCAGCAGTTTGCAGGACGTGAAGCCCTCTCTAAATTGCTCATCATCCCCATATGTCCCGTGTGTCAGAGAAGCCTGTGAAACTGTCATCCTTTGCTTTGTCGTGCCTGCTAGGAGGGGCGTTTCAGAGACCCTGGGCAGGAGTGACGTCCAGCTGGAGCAGAGGCAGCTGACCACGTGGGACCAGGACGTGGGCCTCGGCCCTAGGATGTCTGGGCCCCGCGCGATCCTTCTGGTTACAGAATCTGCAGTGACGTCACAGCCCCCATCGAATGGTGCCAGGCTGGCCCCTCCCCGTCCGGTGCTGTGGCCTCCTCCCACAGGGACGGGGTCTTCGGGCTCCTCACGAAGGACAGCCCTCCACTTCAGGCAATCCTGGAGGTTTACAGACAGGACCCCCGAAACCCAGCCTTCCTGCCTTACAGTATTAGGATGGCTGGGTGCCTCTTTCCCCTGAGGCTGTTCTTAACTAGCCCAGGGACAGAAACGTCCCACCCTTTTCACCATCAGTGGGCTTTGGGGGGGGTGTGAAACCAGTGCCCACCTCCCACCCAGCCCAGAGGAAGTTGGGTCATAAAGAGCATTTTCCAAAACACGTAGGAAAAAAATCACAGTTCATCACAAATTCACAAATATACACCTGCAAATTTAGCAGTGCTGTCTTCAGAAAGGCAGGTACCCTTCCTCAACCTCAGGAAGTGCAGAGATCAGGACGCTCGGCTCTCTGCGGTGCCGGGGTCTCTGGTGCTACCCCCCAGCTTGCTGTCCAGTCCTGTTTCTGATCCTTGTTTTAATGGCTCTATTATATTGTGCCTTTTACTGTACATGATCTCAGATGGTTTTCTCCTGAGTAGGAGAGGTACAGATCACCCATCTTATTTATAACTGCAGCGAAGATCAGAATCAGAGTGTATAAATTGGGGAGGAATGTGGAGGAAAAGATGCTGGGCAAACAGGCTGCTGTTGGCACCTCGTTTTTGCCTCCCCCTTGGTTTCGATGACCCTGTAGCTTCGGCCAGACAGGCGCTCAGGAAGTAGCTAATGATTCGGCCAAAGGCATTTATTGACCACGTCATTTCCACGCGGCCAGCACGGACCGTGCTCCCTGGAGGACATACAGGAAAAAGTGCAGGCCCCACACCCACCAAGAGGAGATGAGAGGGGCCCTCGTGGAGGAATGCAGCCAGTCCCTGACCAGCGGGAATTGTCACAGGAGCTAACATTTATTATGTGCCTGTGTGGGACAGCTTTGTGCTGGGTGCTCTCGGCCCACCTGTGACCTCTCACACGTCCTTCGGTGGAGGGTCCTGTCACTGTTTCACAGATGAAGACATAGAGATCCGGGACACTAACTGTGGTCAAGATGGTGCCGGAGCAAGGGCCAGAGAGCTTCAACCAGGACCGGACAGCCTGGATTTCCAGCAGGTGTGTGGGGCCCTGAGGCAGACACCCAGAGCCACGGAGCAGCAGAGAGGGGGTGGCCGGGCCTTGTGGTCGCACCCTGAGGGACCGGCTACAAGCGACAGAGACCCCTGCACTGCCTGGGACCACAGCGCACCTCCGAGATACCTTCCCTCTCCCGCTCCCCTCCACAGCCCTTTCAGACTCTCCCCTCCCCTCACTCCAGCCAGTAATCTTTCCTCCTACTTCTCCAGCAAAGGGACAGTCAGAAGGGGACTTCTGCCAGGCTCCCTCCCCCACAGACCCCCTACCAGCAGCGACTCCCACAGACGACTCTTGACTCTCTCTTTGCTAGCAACCGCCATTCTGCTCTCCTCGAGCCATCATTCCCTCTCTTTCCTGCTCCATCAACGTTTCTCTCGCCCATGCAGTGGTTCTTCCTCTTGGCTACACATTGGAGGCACCCAGTGAGCTTGAAAACAAAATGAATGGGGGCCTTGTTCCTACAGACTTGGACTGGAATAGCCTGGAGTTCTCCCCAGGCGTCCGGAGTCATGACGCTGACTGTGCCCAGCATCCGCAGCCGAGAGCCAGCTTTCCTAGGGCGCCCACCAGCCAGCTCTCTCCCACCCACGCCCCTCCAGCTGCTGACACCCCCCACCACGTCACCCCTCAGTCCTCATCTTACTCACTTTCCAGCAGCACTGAGCAGTCGGTCTCTCCCTCTTTCTTGAAGAACTTCCTTCCCTGGCTCCCTGACCTCTCGCTGGGGCTCTCCGTCTACCTCGCTGGCCGTTGCTGGTTCCTCCTGATCGACTCTTGGTGGCCCGGGTCTCCATGCTGGGACCTGTTCTCTTCCCCGGGTACACTCACCCCTTGCTGTGCTCACTCAGCCTGAGGGCTTTATAAGTCATCCATTCACTAAGATTGGATCTCTGGTCTGACCTCTTTCTTAACGCTAGACTTGTATATCCAGATGCCCACTTGACCTCTCCACGTGGGGATCTCTCTGACATCTCAAACCAGACATACCCCAAACCGGGATCCTGCCCTTCTACCCACCACACCACAGCCTTACCAGCCTTCCTGTTACTCAAGCCAAAAACTGAGTTGTCTTGGATTGCTTGCCTTCTTAATGCCTACTTCCAATCCCATCAGCAAATCCAGGGGGTCCTGCATCAAAGTGTATCCAGAACCTTTGCTTCTGACCCATCTTCCATGCCAGTCTGGTCCAAACTGGATCGTCTGTCACCTGGTAACTGGTTTCTACTTCCACCCCCCTCCCCTGGTACATTCTCAAAACAATAGTTAGAGTGATCCTCTACCAAAATCCCTCCAAAGGCTCTACCTTTCACTCTTGTCAAAGCCCATGTCCCCACGATGACCTACAAGGCCTTCATGATGGGCTCTCCATTCGTCCCCTCCTCGCCCCTTCTCCAGCTGGCTAGCTGTTCTCCAAGCTCTTGCTCCAACATGCCGGACTCCCTCCTACCTCAGGCTCTTTTGCATGGACTACTCCCTCTGCCTGGAAATGTGCTTTTCCTAGGTATCTGGATGATCTACTTTCTCCTTTCCTCCAGCTCCCCACTCAAATTCCACTTCTCAGTGAGTCCTTCCCAGATTGGCCTTTTAAAAATTGAAAGTCTTTCCTGGCATCTCCCTTCTTTGCTCATTTATCATCTCTGGCACATGTCACCTCCTAATACCTAATATCTTCCAATGCTTAATTTACTTATATGTTGTGTTTATTGTCTGCTCCCACAGGAGGTTTTAAGTCCCATGAGGTCAGAGATGTTTGTTTTGTTCAGTGTTCCATAATCTACTACGGTGCCTGGTGCTTAGGAGACAGTCAGTAGTGTTTGTTGAATGAACGAATGTGATGCAGACCAGGAGCTGTGGGGGATGGTGAAGGGAAGAAGAAGGCCTCGCTCGGTTCCACAGGGATTATCACTAATATTTGGTGCTGGGAGTGCTTCCTGAAGAAGATCAGAGCTGAACCTTGAAGGGAGGATAGTCTTTAACGATAGTAATAACAGTTGGGATAAGCAACGGGACTCATGAAATCCTAGGAATGATTTTGTCAGAGCTCTGCTCTCAGAGGAAGAATGGCCCTGGAAAAGCCGAACCGGAGGTAGGGTGAGGAGGTGGGATGCGAAAGCAAGCCCGGAGGCAGGGACACAGTCTCCTGGAACGTGTGGGTGCTGCGGCGAGCTGCCAGGCCCCCCATCCTTGGCCCCCCCCGCGAGCTGCCAGGTCCCCTCCCCCGCCCTCGGTCCCCAGCAAGACGACACAGTGCTTCACAGGGAGGGTTAGGAATCCCGTCTGTGTTTTCCTGGGGATGTACCTGTCTTGAAGGAAATTCTTGGTGGAGACGGAAACAAAAGACGTGCAGATCCATGGTCAGTGATTGGGCATTGATCCCCATTTCCAGTCACAATTATGTGTTGCCATGACAACTGCACAGTCAGGACCAAGCCAGAGTCTCACTCGGCGTATCAGATGCAGACACGCTGTGTGCACTTTTCCACCTCAGCCTGAAATGTGGAAGCCACAGGTTTTCATGCCAGAAACCCAAGGAGAAGGCCACGGCTCGCCCTTCAGGAAAGGGAGGGCATGGGGGCATATTCACCCCGCTGCTTGAAAATCTCTGAAAACAGCTTTGACTGTGCCCCTCCGTGGCTCCCTCCTCTTGTCTACTGTCTTCACTCCCTCACGTCTGCACCACTTGCTTTGGCCAAATTCACTTTCTCATAATTTTCTAGATGCACCAGGGAGGAGAACAGTGTATAAGCAAGGAGACAGAGGAATGAAACAGCATGGAATGTTCTGGAAGCGCTTGGGGCTGTGAGGGGCCAGGTGGGGAGGAAGGACTTTGGCATCTGCAGACACTACGCTAAGCCCGGCTCTGCCACGCACGGGTAATGGGCAAGTTCCCTCATTGTCTAAACGTGCTCTCCTCACCTCAGTAGACTGCCTTGCACATCAGTGCTGAGCTGAGTGAGGCTGGCTGTCTGCACGCCTCTAGCATGGCATCTCCAAACACAGCAGAGGTGGGCAGATGGGGAGGGCGTCCCCATGCTGCACACTGAAGACTTGGAGTTGGCTGGTGGGGGCAAGGAGTCAGGGAGAGATTTAAAGCTGAGGAAGGGTTGGTGCTGCTATTAATCCCATTTTATAGACGGCAAAACTAAGGTACAGAGAGGTTAAGTAATTCGCTCAAGACTGCACACTTAGTAGGTGGCCGAGCTGGATTCACACCCAAGCTCTTAACCACCATAGTGGTTATTCTTCCTCCAACTAAATAGGAAAAGGAAAGGTCTTTGAGGCTAAGGCCATGTTAGGGACTGTGGAAGAATTGACTGAGATCCACAGAAAAGCTGGACTTGGCTTTGCCCCCAACATAGTGGTTAAGCTGCTGAGAAAGGAAGAATTTAGGTGATCGGCATACCCATCAACACATTTCCTTCAACAAGGATGGACCATCGGCCCTCTCCGAAGCCTATGGCACCACCCCTTACTCCTAGTGTATTGCGGAAAGGCCTGTCTGAAGTCCTCCGTGCTCTGGGCCAACCGTACGGCCTTGTGGAGCTTGTCGTAGGAAGGACAGGTTCCCAGCAGCTGTTTCCAGCCCTCCAGGCCGATCTGGGAAGGAGAGGTCCTGGTGCTAGGACTCAAGACTGCTCACACATACACACACACACACCCCCAGCAGAGAAGTGTGCACGAGAAAGCCCAACACCTACATCGGGACTCAGGCTGAAGACGAGAGTGTCGTCTGCAGCCACGGAAGACTATAATGGCCATCTCTTAGTCAGGGGCCACTGCACATATCTCAGCCAGAAAGAATTTAATATGGAGCATCAAACCCAGCACGGTCCCTGCCTGGCTGTGGGCTGGCAAGCCCGCGGAGCCGGCCCTGCTGCTCCTGCCACCCTTTGGGCTGGGGCTCCAATAGGAGGAGAGGTGGTTGGAGGTGGTTCTACCAGAAGCCCCCAAACCAGGGTCATCTGACTGTCGCTTGGCCATCAAAGGAGGGAAGTGTAATTGGCCACCAAGGAGGTGTTGCAGCTTCTTCCAGGGACACCCCAGAAAGCAGAGAAATACTCTGGACCTCCTTCAGCTCCCCCTTTTTTTTTCTTCCAGTGCCTCCATTAGTGGGGCAGAGGGGGACTGGGGTTCGCGGGGGCCTGGGACATGTCCCTACAATGAGGGGTGGACAGGGCAGGGAGGGCAGGGATAGATGGGAGAGCAAAAGGTGGTTGAGGGGGCATGCTATTAATCTCACCTGGAACAGTCCTGGGTTATCTGGAATAATCTAATTCCAAATATGCTGTCCCATTGTCCCGGGAAACTAGTGAAGCTTTCTGGACGTTTAAATATGGGTATGCGCTGATACCAGATTTGTCTTCCTGACACTCAGCATTCCACGTTCCACTTGCTCAGTGGGACCTGACCCCAAAGTCTGGCTACAGAGTCTTTATCTGAACAAAATCCAGCATTAAAAAAGAATTTTAAAAATTTCCCAGAATTAAAAAAAATCCATAGTAAAACAGTAATCAAATGTTATTTATTTAACATAATAGAAAATATCTAACAAAATCATTGGAACACCAGAGGTATTCTCATTCAATTTTGAATGGTCCAAGAATTATAAATATTGAAAAGGAGACAAGATTTTGATGATATAATCACCTACCTAGGAAACAAATTAAAATTGACTGGAAAACACTTAGAATGAATACGGTAATTCTGTAAAGTGACTGGCTGGAAAATAAATATCCAAAGCGTAATGCTTTTCTTATATAATAACAATAACCAGGGGTTCCCCGGGGGGCTCAGTCGGTTAAGCGTCTGCTCTCGGCTCAGGTCATGAGCCCAGCGTCCTGGGATCGAGCCCCGCGTCGGGCTCCCTGCTCGGCGGGAAGCCCTCTTTCTCCCTATCCTGCTCCCCCTGCTTGTGTACCCTCTCTAGCTGTCTCTCTGTCAAATAAATAAATAAAATCTTAAAAAAAAATAATAACAATAACCAGCTGGAAAATTAGAGGGAAGAAAGATGTGGCTCACAGAAGTTAATGTGCAGCTCCTTTACAAGGGACATGACAGACCTTGGTGGGAGGCTGGAAGAGGACCAGAGCAAAGGGGGGGCATGTTCCTGGAAGGGGAGACCCGGAGCAGTGAAACCAGCCCTACTTCCTGGAATACCATGTCCATCGAACAGAATCAGATCCTATCACCACCACCCCCGCCACCACACACACACAGGACTTTAAAATTTGGAATGTGTACTTTTAAAGTCTCTCCAGAAGAATAAATATAGGAGAGAATCTATTAATGGTTGGGAGGGGTGGTTAGGAGAGAATTTCTTCAGCTGATTGTACGTATTACATAGTATAATCCTAAAAAGATATAGTCGTGGGACAACAGGAAGCATGCAGGTCAGTGAAACCCTAGTGATCGTGTCATACATGATGATCATGATCCTTCAAATCACGGATAATCATTTATATATTTTATATGATAATGCGGTCACTGTTAAAGTGGCGGCTGTCAGTGACTGCTTCCGCAGGGTAACACGGCTTCTCCAGTTCCTTCCAAAGCAGGTTATGGGATGGGGAAGGAAGGAGAGAACATGAAACCTCTGGGTCCCAGGAAGATGAAATGGACATCCTGGCAGGAACTCACACTCGTGTCTTCCGTTAAAAGTACTGGGTGTTATACGCAACTCATGAACCATTGAACACTACATCAAAAACTAATGATGTGTTATATGTTGGCTAATTGAATTTAAATTAAAAAAAAGAAAAGTAATCTCAGAGAGGTTCTCTTACATCCACCCGTGCTGTAAGAAGCAACCACCTCTCTCCCCTTCCTCTCGGCCATTCGCTGGGCAGCCGCAAAGCAGCAACCGTGTGTGAGTGCATCTGCATCCACACTGGCCAGGCTGGGGTCCAGATTGGCAGTGGCTGCTGGGAGCTCTGTTGCCTGGAATGCAGCCTCTAGCCCAATGGTCAGACGCCAAGTGACAAGACCACTGGGGGAGGAGATGACTCCGTCAACACCGTCTTCAGTGAGACCGGGGCTGACGGGCATGTGTCCGGGGCAGCATTTGTTACCTCCAACCCACAGTTGTTGAAGTTCACACCGGCCCCCACCACCAGCTCCTCCACCCTGCACAGCTCATCACAGGCAAGGAAGATGCTGCCAATAACTGTGCCCGAGGGCACCACACCATCGGTAAGGAGATCATTGACCTTGTCTTGGATGGAATTTAGAAACTGGCTGACAGGTGCACAGGTCTTCAGGGCTTCTTGGTTTTCCTCAGCTTTGGAGGAGGAATGGGGTCTGGGTTCACCTCCTTGCTGATGGAACCTCTCTCTGGCCATTATGGCAACAAGTCCAAGCTGGAGTTCTCCATTTACCCTCCACCCAGGTTTCCACAGCTGTAGTTGGGCCCTACAACTCCATGCTCATGACCCACACCACCCTAGAGTGCTCTGATTGTGCCTTCATGGTAGACAACGAACCCATCTGTGACGTGTAGAAACCTCTATACTGAACGCCCAACCTACACTAGCCTGAACAGGTTGATAGGTCAAATTGTGTCCTCCATCACTGCTTCCCTCAGGGTTGACGGAGCCCAGAAGTCCAGACCAGCCTGGTGCCCTGTCTCCGCATCCAATTCCCTCTGGCCCCATCTGCTGAGAAAGCCTCCCACCATCAGCCTTCTGTAGCAGAGGTCGCCAACGTGTGCTCTGAGCCAGGGAACCGGAGGGTGAAAGGGGACCCTCGCCACGACAAACACACGGCTGTGCGTCTTTCTGCAGAAAGAGAGGAATTACTTCAGTTAAAAATGTCACAAAGCGGGGTGCCTGGGTGGCTCAGTCACTTAAGCGTCTGCCTTCGGCTCAGGTCATGGTCCCGGGGTCCTGGGGTCGAGCCCCACGTCAGGCTCCCTGCTCAGTGGGAAGCCCGTTTCTCCCTCTCCCTCTGCCCCTCCACCCTGCTTGTGTTCCCTCTCTCGCTGTGTCTCTCTGTCAAATAAATAAAATCTTTAAAAAAAAAAAGTGTCACAAAGCTGCTGCCTTTACGGGGAAGCTCATTCTGTTTTAAGTATTGAAAAGTTGTGCTCTGATCCGTTCATTTGTAGGTAGCAGTGTATACTCTCATATGCAATTACTGACCTATGCTTTAAAACACGACTCTGTTACAGACCCAAGCTGTCCATTTCTCTGATGGGTTTGAGTAAAGTATTCCCTGTCTTAAATGGAAAAAAAAAAATCTGCTGAAAGGACCGCTGGGAAGTCATTATCGGCTCTTCGTGAACAGCAGACTGCCTCCTCGAAGGGTCCACATTTTTGCGAGCCTGAACCTGCAATGTGAAGCATCTGTATTCGAGGACCCTGAACTCTTGGCGGGGAGGGTCTCTGCCCCCGCGCGCCCTGCCGCCCTCGATCCTCGCTGTAGGATTGCAGAGACCATGGCACAGGGGCTCTCTCAGGACAAATACTACCGCAGGTAGCAGGATGAGTCCTTGCAAAGAGGCAACATTTTCAGAAAGAACTTAAAAAAATACATTTCCTGGAAATTGCCTCTGACATTTCAGGTCTGCTCCAGGGAAAACCTCTATGGAAGCTTTAAGTAATGAACTGTCATCATTTGGATAATTGCCTTTCAACCATCAATGATTATCCCACCTCGCGGACTGAATCAATTATAAAACGTAGGGGCTCTTAACCTTGAAAAGCCCACAGGGATATGCGATACGGAGCCAAATACCAAACAAGCCACTTTAAAACAACTTTCAGTAGTTGCTCCCTAGAGAAAGTTGGGAGCAGGCAGCTTTGTTGTTTGGTTTGTTTGTTAAATAAGTCTGTCCAATTTTTGAGTCTTTATTTGAGTTTTTAACGGATTTGACTCTTGCAGCAGTATTTGTGTACAATTATGGTAAAAATAAAAACGAAATAGAAGCCCCACAGGTGCCTCATTTCCCCACTTTGGCCTCCCATCTCCCAGCATTTGTTACCACGAGGTCACTGTCCCCAACAGTCAGCAGTCCCTGGCTCTTCCCGCTGCCGCCAGAGTGCCTCCTGACCCCAGCGTCACGGTGACTGGAAGGTGAGGAAGAGACAGATGGGAGCCTGGCTGCTGGCTGGTCCCCGTTCAGCTGATGGGCCCCGTGAGGGAACCACGTTTCATCGTTAAAATGATGAGTAACAATGGGAGCAAGAACCAAACCTTTAAAGAATTCTAACACGAGTTGGGCCTTAGCCCTGTGGGTGGGTGAGGATGTTGTGTTGCTGTTTTTCAAAGCTGAGCCTCCTCCAAGTTTGTCATGCAGGTTCATCATGCAGCAGCTACAGCTCCACTTCCCAACGCAGAGACCCTGCAAGGACCAGGCTCCTGGCGATCTCCATCTGCTGAGTTTCCATCTCAGATTCAGCCGGTAAGGGCCACGTGGTCGTGAAGCCTGACATCAGCAAATCTGTGTCAAAACCTGAACTCTGATGCAGAAAAACTCAAGGGCAACCTGTCGGAATTGGCCAGCTAATTCCCAGCAATATTTAGGAAGTCATCCAGCACTGGGTGAGGCCCAGGACTGATCACACATACCAATCGCTTTACCCACTCCTCCAGGTTCATACAGGGTGAACGTAGATTAATAAAAATCAGCACACCTGTATGGGTCAGGGTTTCCCAGACTGATAGATGTATTTTTTTTATTTTAAGGAATTGGCTCATGTGGTGCTGGGGGCTGGCAATTCTGAAATCCAGGCCGGCTGACAGGTGGAACCTCGAGCAGAAGTTGGTGCCATCCCAGTATGTGTGTAGGGCCTGTAAGTTTGTCTGTCCCAAGCACGTCTGCAGACCCACCCAGTCAGTCTCCTTAGGTATGCTTCCGGCATTTGCTTTCAGCCCCACATTCTGGCTGTGAGAGAGGCTCCTAGGACCTCTAACCTGGCCAGACTGCTGCTCCCATCCCCCACAAAGCCGTGGCAACTCTGCCCGCACCCCCAAATCTCTCCACCACGAACAGGCAGCACATTTCTGAGCAGAAGTGTAGCGTGAGGGCCTGTCTGGACACCAGTCGTCTCAGTGTGACTTCCTTCAAAAGCAGAGCTTGAGACAAAGAACCTGCAACCAAGTAAGTGATTTGGGAACTGATCTTGAGAAGCAGGACTGATTGAACAGGAAGGAGTCTCAGAAGAAGAAGAAAAAAACGACATGAGTGTGTGTTATCAGGGTCACTGCCAAGGACGCCTGGTTCTGCTGGGGCCTAAAACAGGCAGACCTGGATGGAAGGCCCTGTGCCCAGAGCGGAGTAGGTCACACAGGAGCCATTCTGAGCTCGTGGGGTCGGCCTCTGAGCTGCGCGGAGCTCCGGGTTGGGCTGGTGGGCTGCGAGGCGCCGAGGCATCGTTCTGCTGCCCCACGGGGACGTGTTTGAAGGAACAGAAGCTCGTTCAGCCTGGGGGAGAGAGCACTGGGCATGGGCCAGAGGGCCTCACATGCCGAAGGGCAGCCTGTGTTAGATACAGTGGTGGTGTGAGGGCTGGGGATTGGGGGGCAGGGGGCAGGTTCTGCGCCAGACCTTGGCCAGCCACTCCCCAGGAATATTCACATGCAAAGAAGAGTGGCAAGATAAAGGAAAATAATACTCTACGATGGGGGCCTTGATCGGTTCTCTAATCAGGTGCAGAGAATTTCTGTCAGCTGGGCTGGACCTCAGCAAGCATTCCCTTACCCTAGTTTTTTAGGCTTCTGATGAAAGGAGGCCACGAAGCCCTCCACGTCACCTTTCTGAGACCCAGCCCTAAACCTTGATTGTACCAGGCCTAGAGGCAGCCGAAACGCACAGGTTTTGGAACCAAACTCGCAGAGCTTGGGCTCGAGTCTTACCTCCACCGTATGACTAATCATATGACCGTGGGCAAGTTTCCTGGTGTCTCGTTTATAAAGCAGAGGCAGTGATAGTGCCTACCTCCTAGGCCTGGGATGAGGAATAAATGAGTTAACTCATATAAAACACTTACAACAGTATCCGGTGCATCGAAAACCCCCAAACTGTTAGTTATGCTTATTAGTACTCCCTGTAGCAGGAGGAAAGGCAGAGAGGGGGACAACGGAAGGAGGGAGGAGGAGCGGAGGGCGAGGAAGACGGGCAGGCAAGGCTAGACCAGGCGAGGCAGCTGCTGCCTAGCAACACCACCCACCATCAAGAGTGGTTATAGCCCACGTTTTGAAAAGTCTGATTGTTACTTCGCCCCTTCGGAAAAAGCAGGGTGGTGGATAGGAGAAAATCTGAGAGCCACCTCTTGCTTGGGCACCTACCCAATGGACAAGGGAACAGGCTTATTTTGCGGTGTTCCCGGGAGTTAAACCAGGCCAGTGAGGGTAAGATTTGTTCTCAGTAGCATTACCAACTGTCTAACATTTAAGTTGTTCTCGATGGGATGATGGGCGGTCCACGGGTGCTTCCATATGCTAGGAAATCAAGGATGGGTGTGCCTGAACGAGACCCGGCCCACTCTCGACATTTCCTCCCACACTCGTGAGACAGAACATGGGAAGCGGGGCAGAGAGAAGCCTGTTCTGCATATGCCACCGGACTTTTTTTGTAAATAACATTTTCTAATGTGTATTGACAGTGAGCTTGTTCTAGGTAGTTGGAAGCACTTTCAATGTGTTACTTGATCATCACATGGGCCTTGTGATGCAGGTGGTTTGTTAACAACATCTACATTTTATTTTATTTTTTTAAAGATTTTATTTATTTATTTGACACAGAAAGAGATCGAGAGAGAGGGAACACAAGCAGGGGGAGTGGGAGAGGGAGAAGCAGGCTTCCCGCTGAGCAGGGAGCCCGAGGCAGGGCTCGATCCCAGAACCCTGGGATCATGACCGGAGCCGAGGGCAGACTCCCAACGACTGAGCCACCCAGGTGCCTCATAATATCTACATTTTGGCCCCACAAAACTCATTTTAGACTTTGAACCTCCAGAACGGTTAGATAATAACTTAGTGTTGTTTTAAGCCACCATATTTATCATAATTACAGTAGCAATCGCAGACTAATACATGCTCCATCCATTTCTTTTAATTACAATGTATCTGTTAAGCTCTGGCCTTTTGACCCATGAAATTTCCTAAGGCAGGACTTTGCTGACTAGGTCCTAATGGTACAGTTGAACATTTTCCTTCGTCTTCTGGATGTGCCACGAATCGGCGGCTGAATCCAGCAGCTGGGTCAGGTTCAGATTCCATTCCTTTGGCAAACACTATAAGTGACTTGCTTTCTTTTCAGGATGTGTGTGGTTTTTGTTCTATTTCAGTTTAGCAGCAAATGATGTTCAGGTCTCTGCTCCATTAACAAATTCATTTGGAGTTACAAGCTGGTGGTATTTGAATTCTGCAGTTTAAAAATTTTTAATAGCTATACTACTTTACAAGGTGATCCATCCCTTCATCTACTGTTTGGTTGTCTAGCAGTACCATTTATATAGGAAAGACAGTAAATGCTTTTCCTTTGCTTTTGTTCACTCAGTTCTCAGGATAATGAATTGGTTGCCTGTCATCCTCAAAAGGTGATAGTTCTTATTTAAATATCATTATAGGGGCACCTGGGTGGCCCATTCGGTTAAGTGTCTGCCTTCAACTCAGGTCGTGATCCCAGGGTCCTTGGATAAAGCCTCATGTCAGGCTCCCTGCTCAGTGTGGAGCCTGCTTCTCCCTCTGCCCCTCCCTCCCCACCCCCACACTCATGCTCTCTCTCTCAAATAAATAAATAAATAAAATCTATAGAAATAAAAATAAATTAATATCATTATAAATTTATGGACTTATATTTGATGTGTTTCAATCCACTGAAATTCCTGTCTTTATTGAATCTCAAATTGTCCCACCTTTTGGCCAGTGGGAACTCCTGAGTCATTTGGACACGGCCTTAATAGTCTTTGGTAGTTCTTTGCTATTTGGTATCTTGAGTTGTTCCAGACTCTTCTGGAACATTTCTTACCTCCAATCCAGAATCAGCCATTTTCCTAGAATCTCTGGTTTCTTTCAATGGAGAATGATTTTTTTTTTTTTTTAAGAGAGCGAGAGCGTGAGCGGAGAGGGGCAGAGGGAGAAGGAGAGAGAGAATCTTAAGCAGGCTTCATGCTCAGTGTGGAGTCCAACAAGGGGCTCGATCTAACAATCCTGAGATCATGACCTGAGCCAAAATCAAGAGTTGGATGCTTAACCAACTGAGCCACCCAGGAATCCCAATAGAGAATGATATTTTAAGAGTACAACCTAGAGGCTATGGCTATGTATAAAAATATGAATATATATAGAGAGAGAGACAAAAATATAGAAACAATGACCAGCCAGAATGCAATGATTATCCATAGTACATCCAAATGATACATAGTACAACCAAAATGATGTACTTTTTGTTCATATATATATTTGAAACTTTACATATTTATGAATGTGTATCTATTTATGGAGATATCTACCTATCCACCATCTATCTATCTTCCTTGAGTTCATAGAGAATTTTTCAATTCAAGTTAAGAAAACAAGGTTTTTACTTAACCACTTCTATATTCCATCTGTATCTTCTTTCTTTCACACTGAGATTCTTAGTTCTCAGTGATGCGGGGAAGAATAGAATTAAAATACCCCATAACTTCTCGGGCGCCTGGGTGGCTCAGTTGGTTAAGCGACTGCCTTCGGCTCAGGTCATGATCCCGGAGACCTGGGATTGAGTCCCACATCGGGCTCCCAGCTCGGCGGGGAGCCTGCTTCTCCCTCTGACCCTATCCCCTCTCATGCTGTTTCTCTCTCTCTCTTTCTCTCAAATAAATAAATAAAATCTTTAAAAAAAAAATACCCCATAACTTCTCATTTGCTTCATCCCACATGACACATACTATGGTCTCAGAGCAACAATACTAATCCTAGCACATTGATTATGATTACTGAAAACACTTAACAAGTTTGTCTGCCTATGTTATCCCCATTCTCCCTTTAGTTGTTGATTTATTTTGTTGACTTATTTTTTTATGATTTACGTCATCAGATCACATAGTCATCACATACTACAATCTCTGCTTTTAAACCCTCTCTTAGTTTTACGAGTAACTATATATTTAATGCTAAGCAGCCGTCCCTGTGCTGATGTTTGCCGACATTTAGTTGTCTAAAGTTCATTCTCTACTAAATTCCTTACAAAGAGCTCATGGGAACACTATTTCCTGAGTTCTTCATGCTCACCAGAATGTGTGCTCTTTATACTGAAAAGTATTTTACTGTTTTAAAATCCACAGTCCCCATCTTTCCTTGAGTACCCAAAATACATTGTTCTTGTGGCATAAAGCATTGCTGTTGAAAAGCCCAATGATAAGCCTATACTCCTTACAAGTCACTTTCTCTTTTTTATCAAGATACTCAAGGTGCATTTTCTCTTTTTCCCTAAAGTCCTGTACTTTTCCTAGAATATGCTTCGGCATTGATTTTCATAGATAACTATTCCCAGATGGTACAGTGTGTTTTCTTTCAATATGTAGTTTAAATCTTTGTAATTTGAGAAACGTTCTCTTGAATTATAGTTGTTAGTACCTGGTCTGATCCCTTGCTTTCGATTTTCTACTTTAAGGACGCCTGTTCTCATGTGTTGGATCTTCTTCTTCTATCTTCGATATTTTCACACTCTCAAATACGTTTACCTTTTTCTTATCCTTTCTGGATTCTGGAAATTTTTTCTCCCTTTCCCTTCTACTTTTCTTGTCATTGTTTGTTGTGGTTTTTTTTATTTTATTTTTATTTATTTTTTATTATTAACATATAATGTATTATTTGTTTCAGGAGTACAGATCTGTGATTCATCAGTCTTACACAACACACAGCGTTCACCATAGCACATACCGTCCCCAATGTCCATCACCCATCCACCCCATCCCTCCCACCCCCCTCCCCTCCAACAACCCTCAAATTTGTTTCCTGAGATTAAGAGTCTTTTATGGTTTGTCTCCCTCTCTGGTTTTGTCTTGTTTCATTTTTCCCTCCCTTCCTCTATGATCCTCTGTCTTGCTTCTCAAATTCCACATATCAGTGAGAACATATGATAACTGTCTTTCTCTGGTTGACTTATTTCACGTAGCATAATGACGCAAATGGTAAGATTTCATCCTTTCTGATGGCTGAGTAATATTCCATTGTATATATATATACACTACATCTTTATCTACTCATCTGTTGATGGACATCTGGGCTCTTTCTATAGTTTGGCTGTTGTGGACGTTGCTGCTATAAACATTGGGGTGCAGGTGCCCCTTAGGATCACTACATTTGTGTCTTTGGGGTAAATACCCAATAGTGCAATTGTTGGCTCATAGGGTAGCTCTATTTTCAACTTTCTGAGGAACCTCCATACTGTTTTCCAGAGTGGCTGCACCAGCTTGCATTCTTGTGTTCCTTCTGGTTCAGTCTTCACTTCTAAGATTTGTTCCTTCTGTTTTAGTTCTTTTTTATTTCTGTCAGTTCAACTCTGAGATTTTTCTGATTGTGACTTACGCCATTCTTTCTCATCTTGTGTCATTTTCTTAATGTTTCTTAGCTTTTTCTGAAGTACCTTCTAAGATAGCCTCCAAGAGACCAGCCGCCTGGTGTACATCCTGTGGACAGGACCTGTGACTATAAGAGATTTCATTCCTATGATTAG
Source organism: Mirounga leonina (assembly GCF_011800145.1). Taxonomy (NCBI): domain Eukaryota; kingdom Metazoa; phylum Chordata; class Mammalia; order Carnivora; family Phocidae; genus Mirounga; species Mirounga leonina. The sequence continues at coordinate 885,424 of NW_023270680.1, forward strand.
GCTACATTTTATGGCAAAAGCGAGAGGATTTTTCAGTTGTGATTAAGATTCCTAATCAGTTGGCTTTAAGTTAATCAAGGTGAAGTATCCTGGGTGAGCCTGACCTAATCAGGAGACTTGTTTAAATGAGAGTCTAAAGGTCAGAGACAGAAAAGTCAGAGAAATTCAAAGTAGCAGAGATACTCTCCTGTTGGTCTTGAAAATGCAAGCTGCTCTGTTTTGGAGAGGGCCATGTCACTGGGGACAAGAGACGACCTCTAGCAGCTGAGGGTCTGAGTCCTACAACCACAAGGAACTAAACCCAGCCAACACCAGTGAGCTTGGAAAAGGACCTCAACCCTCAGGTAGGAACACAGTCCCAGCTAACACCTTGATTTCAGCTTCATGAGACTCCAGGCAGAGGACCCAGCTAGTCTGTGCTTGAACTCCTGGCCTATGGAAACTGCAAGATAATAAATATATTTTAAGCTACTAAGTTCATAATTCATTATGCCACAATAGAAAATGAACACGGTGCATTATAGTTTCTCCCTGTTCAATGTGCATGTCTTTCCAGCATGCTTTCATTGTTTGTGTGGATTGTATGTCATTCTATTTCTCTTCATCTTTTTCTAAATAGTAACTTTGTATGAGATTTGACCTTGATATTTTGTGCTATTGATTTTTATATGAAGTTAGTTTTCCTGAACTTTTATAAGAAGGCTTGGTTCTAATAGCTTTTTTTTTTCAAGCTTAACAAAGATCCTTCTGTTGTTTTCATGTAACAGCTTGCTTGATGACATTTATTGGCTTAGTTCTCAGTTATCTGGACGTTCTCTTTTCTTCACTTCAGTTATCCCCATTTTCCTCAATCTTGATTTTACTCCAAGTAGTTTCTCCATAGTGTGGGGCCTCAATCAGGAAGGGAACCTTGCTGGGCCAATTTCAAGCATTTATAAGGTTGGACTGATCCAGCCTTTGAGGTTTTCCTGCAGGACCTTCGTATGCTCTCTCTCTCTATTGAAATGGGCAAACCTCTCCTTGTTTCAGTCATTGTCCACAAATTGGTCTGCTGGCTTCTACCTGTTGTTCTATTAGATGCCCCGTGACTTCCCTGAGTTCTCCCACACAGATGTTAGTACCGTGCAGGTCTCATGTCTGTAGTGGTTTGTCCCACCTGCTTTTATTTGGGCGTTAATGGAGATGCTTTCACAGCTAATTATCCTGTACATGTTGTGCATGAGTTTTTGTTTTTTCTATCTAGTTGTTCTGTTTTTATTTGGGGAATTGGGAGGACCCAAAGACGATGCTGCAACCCCTACTGTGCATCGCCTAGGAATTCTCCTGCTATCTCCTTTTTATGGCCTGAGAAGGCTGAATTCCCAGGGAGATTAACTAATTTGCTTTAAGTCACACGACTAGTAAGTGGGAAAACTAGCATTTGAACCTGGTCCAAATTTCAGAGTTCTTATTTTTTTCTCACTACATTTTGTTTAAAAACTTCTTTACTATAACAATTCCCAGCGTTAAAACTTAATGATTTCCCATTACCTAAACCAACCAGTCTAAAGACCCCCAACATTCAAGCCCCACCCTGCCTGTCCACCCTCACCACCTCTCCCCAAAGCACGCCCCCCGGTTCTGCCCCCAAAGCTATCTCTATTCCCTCCCTGATCCCTTACTGCTCTTTAACTCATCCGTTACCTCTCCAAATCTAGTCCCCCTCTAATCAATTACTGGCAACTCTAGTAATTTTTGTTTGTTTATTCATGATTTGTGGGGGAGGGTATTTTAAGGTATTAACCTATGCTTTTCTATTCCTCCGTGTATTCATTTCCTAGGGCTGCTGTAACAAAGCAGCATGAACTGGATGACTGAAATGCATTGTTTTATAGTTGTGAAGCCTAGAGGTCCAAACTCAGCATATCAGCAGGGCTATCCTCTCCCTGAACCTTTAGAAGAATCCTTCCTTGCCTCTTCCCAGCTCCTGGTGCTCTGCCAACGATCTTTGGCATCCTTTGGCTCACGGATGCGTTACCCCAGTCCTCTGTGCTCGCATGCTGTTCTCCCTGTGTAGCTCTGTTTTCACATGGCCATCTTCCTATACGGACACCAATCAGATGGGATCAGGGGTCCACCCTACTCCAGGATAACTTCGTCTAAACTAGTTACATCTAAAATGACCCTGTTTCCAAATAAAGTCACCATCTGAGGTACTAGGGGTTGGGACTTCAACACGTCTTTTTCAGGGGGGACACACTTTGACCCCCAACACTTTCCTTCCCATTTCCTTTCTCCCATTTGAGCAGATCATCGTTTTTGTTTTTTGCTTCAGGAGGAACGGCAGAGAGTGGCAAGAACTGTGTCTATGGTGTGGGCTCTCATACATTCAGAACCTACTTCTGTGCTGTCCTCTGAAGGCGCCTCCATTCATCAGACGATCGTAAGACTTTTTTAAATCACCTTCCGCCTGCAAAACCTGTGCGGGGACCTGCAGGGAATCTGAAGAAGCATCTCTTTCATCCAACTTAAGACACAGTTGATTGTGTGGCACACCATTATTTTAGGTACTTCCAAGAAAGAAACACCCTGACAAACTGGGATGTATATCCATTTTTAAAGTGTATCCCAATTTCAGAGTTGTCACAGTGCCAAAAAAGGCATGTCTTAGAACTGGTGAAATAATGCATCATGCACCATGTCTCTTTTAAACAGCGATAGGCGTGGTGGAGAGAAAACACACGTGCACATACTTGCATACACAGGCACATGCACACATGTGTGCATACACACACGTGTGCACACGCACCTGGCTGAGTACGAAAGGAGCTGCAGGGACTCCAGTGTTTTCAGAGCTGAGACCGGAGGTGGTTGCTCTTTGGGTGGATCTTGAGGTGTAGATGGGACGCGTATCATCCAGGTGGAGCTGAGGAGAGCCATCGAGAGGAGAGGAAACCTGTAACACGGGGAGCCCAGGTGTGTAAAAGGTAGAGAGGTGTCCAAGAGGGAGAAACGGGAAATGATTCATTGGATCACACGTATATCACCTGTCCATACTGGTGACAGTTGGGAATTGGGGAAAGGATGTTGGGTTTGAGCAGATTGTGGTCGTGAAGCCCAGGACTTAGAGAGAAGGAAGTGGGCGCACCAGCGACCCTCAGTAGGGAAGGCAATCTTATTTCCAGATTATAGTCCTCCCTAAAGAGTTTGGATTTTATGCTTTAAGCAATGGGGAGCCATAGAAAGTTTTGGAGCAGAGAGGAGCACGCCAAGCAATGTTTGGGGATTATTAATCTGGTAGCAGGCAGAATATATAGAAGGCAGTTAGGGGACCTGTTTAAGAGATGACCTCAGAGGTCCAGGTAGCAGCAAAGGGAATAGTGGTGTGAAATGAAAAGGAAGGGACAAAGGGAAACTTGTGCAGAAAAATAAAGAAGCAGGACTTGTTTAGGAAGAGGGGTGCATCAAGACTGTATCTCAGTATTGGTGCGTGGACAGCTAACAATGCATTGCCAGAGTGAGGGACTCCTCAGGCCCTATTTACCTCCACAAGCCTTCCTGATCAACACAAAAGTAAGCCCCACACATACCAGGTGAAGTGCCCATGGGCACCCCAGGCTGAAATCAAATTATGGTTGCCATAGTTTTCTATAAAGTGATTCTAGTGACACATCTTTGGTGAGACAATCAGGGGAGTGAGAGTACATCCTGTCATTGTAAGCACCTGAGACATTTCACAGTCTCATATGATTTTATGACCTGCCTGTGTAGTAAAGCAAGGGCAAGTTTTACTCTATGTGCATCGAAAAATCAGATGACCTTTATAGAAACCGCATAAGCCAGAAACAAACCTGGGAATAAATCCAAGGTTTCCTGATGCAATATTTTTATCTACACGTGTATGTTTGCTCTACCTTCAGTAAAATAGAACAGAGCACTGTGTAAACATTAAGCACCCTGTAAATTCTAGGTAGTAACGCAGGGGAGAGAGTCTATTCGCAGAGTGAGAATTAACCCTGTGGAGGGATTCTATGTCCGTCCCTAATGCTGTGGGCAAGGGATGGACTGGATGTGCTGTGGGCAGAGCTGGCCACCAGATGTGTCAGGGATGCCCTTGACTGCATACAGATCCTAGATTTTATCTCACTGGTGTTGGAGGCCCTCAGAGGAAACATTTCTTTTTGAAGGCCAAGGTCCAGGGAAAACCCTGTATAAGTAGACTCTTTTTCCTTCTTGTTCTTCAAATGGAACTGTATGTTCAGAGAGTAAGTCCAGTCCCATAGTATCTGTTCTATGGACTCTGTCCCTCGGTGAACAAATAAATGTGGAGAACCTTCCATCTAACAGAGCTCAGGCCCTGGTCAAAGGAGCAAAGATGTCACAGAAACAAAGCTCAGTCTCTGTCCTCAAGAAGCATGCATCATTCCAGTAGAGGGAGGGTGACCGAAGGAAGTAGACAAGAAAAGATGATCATTTCAGGTGCAGCCAGGGGCTACAAGGAAGACAAAACAGCAACGTGGCACAGAATGGCTGCTTCAGCTGCGGAGCTCAGGCAGAGCCTCCAGTGAGGAGGGGGGACCCAGCAATGACCTGGGGGAAGCTTTCAAAGCAGAACAATGTCGGAGGCAGCTTAGTCTAGCCAAGAGACAATATGATAGTGGGGAGGGCAGGAAGTAGCAGTGCGTGGCCTGACATCCTTCATCAAGAGTGTGCCTTTTAGGGCGCCTGGGTGGCTCAGTCGGTTAAACGTCTGCCTTCGGCTCAGGTCATGATCCCAGGGTCCTGGGATTGAGTCCCGCGTCGGGCTCTCTGCTCAGCGGGGAGCCTGCTTCTCCCTCACACTCTCCCTCTGTGCTTTCTCTCTCTCTCTCTCTCTCAAATAAATAAATAAAATCTTAAAAACAAAAAATAAAAATTAAAAAAAAAATAAAATAAAATAAAAAGAGTGTGCCTTTTACCATAAGAATATTGGGAACAGCAAAATTCTGTAAATCAATTGCCCCAACAGCTATATGTGGGTGCCCTATATATGCAGGGTAAGGGCAGTAGCTGAGACGCAGAAAATGGTCGAGGTCAGGGATGATGGTCCAGGTGAGGGGTGGTGGTCCAGGTCAAGAATGATGGTCCAGGTGAAGGATGATGGTTAACATGGAAGAGATGGTTCATGTGAGGGATAATTTTCATAAACCTGGATTCAGGTTTTAGCATCAAAGGTGGCAGAGCTAAGATATGAGAGAGCTTATTAAGTTTTGGCTGAGAAATTGCATGGGTTTCATATACTGAGTAGGGAGAAGACTTGTGGGGAGCAGATTTGCGGGCATTCCATAGCTCTCTCTTGGCCATGTTACGTTTGAGACACCTTTTGACATCCAAGAGGTGACTCGGAGCAGACAGTCAGATGGTCCTCATGGGACTCAGATCCCAGGCCAGGACTGGAGTTAGATAGTGCAGAGCCATGCAGGCAGAGATGGTAGATGGAGTCATGGGACTGGCTAGGATGGCGGTATTCGTTTCCTAGGGCTGCTATAACCAAGTGCCACAAACTGCACAGCTTCAGACAACAGAAATTTATTCCCTGACTGTTCTGGAGGCCCGAAGGCTGAATCGAGGTGTCAGCAGAGCTGTGCTTCCTCTGAAAGGCCTACTGCGGAATCCTTCCTGGCCTCTTCCAGCTTCAGGCCAATTTTTTGTGTCACTGGCGTCCTTGGCTTGCAGCTAGCTGCATGACCAATGGTAATTCCTAGTGCTGCCAGAGGCATTCTTCCTCAACACTGTGTCCCAGTCTCCCTCTCCTTGCGCGGACCCCAGACATCGGACCGGGGCCCACCCTCCTTCCGTATGACCTCATCTTCACAGGATTGCATCTGCCAAGACCTTATTTCCGAATAAGGCCACCTTTCCGGGTTCCAGATAGACATGTGGGGACACTAGGCAACCCAGTGCAGTTACCTAGAAAAAGAGGGTAGATGGACAAGAAGGCGGCTCAGGACAGAACTTCGGGGTCCTGAGAGAGGAGAGAACATGGGTGCAGGCTCAGGCTGTGTCTCCTGTCTAGAGAGGCATACCACGAGGTATCAACCACGTGGCACACTGCTGGTGGTTATGGAGACTAACCAGTTTCACCAGGTTAACTAGCTTGGGGATGGAGGGCAGATTGACTTTTGGCTTTGGGGATGTGGAAATAGCGGGCAACTTTTAAAAAGACTCTTCCGTGAAACGGTAGGGCCAAGGCATGATTATGTTGGGTTGAAGACAGAGTGAGGATGCTGAAACTATAAAAACGGTAAGTAGAGACATCTTTTTCTGTGAGAAAAAGGGAGCACAGACATGGGGCGAGGGACAGTTGAAAAGACGCGTGGAATGGCAGCTTGCTGGCATGCAGGTGGTGTCCAGCAGAGTCTAGCAGCGGGGGAGAAGCTGATCATGCAGGAGAGAAGGGGTTCCATCTGAAGTGAAGTCCTTGACCTTGTGAGGGACTGGAGTTTCGCACACAGAAATGGGCCAATCATAGTAATAGGAGGGAGGGCAACGTTTCTCGGTACCCATTCAGGGACATCAGTGGGCCCAGTGTTGGGAAGACAGTGAGCTCTCATTGGATTGCACGTATATCACCTGTCCATATGGGTGACAGTTGGGAATTGGGGAAAGGATGTTGGGTTTGAGCAGAGTGTGGTCGTGAAGTCCAGGACTTAGAGAGAAGGAAGTGGGCGCACCAGCGACCCTCAGTAGGTGGTCAGGCTGTGTCGGGGCCCATTCAGAATCGGAGTGTATTCTGTAGTCTCTTCAGTGATGAGCAGCAACTCGGACAGATGTAGGGTGAGGCCATGGTTGAGTTTGGTCATAGTTAGGGTGCTGGCAGAGGAAAAATGAGAAAGGGAGATTAGGGTGCTCCTGAAGGAACAGTTACGGTGAGATGTGGGCTTGGTGAGGCAGGAGTGGGAGCCTGGGAGATTCTGGCAAGTGGACAGATGTAGGGCTGTGGATTGGAAGTCCATTTGGGGAGGAGAGCTGTGGACACAGGAGCACAGAGCAAGTGAGCTGTGATGAAAAAGGTGTGTTTGAGGGGCCCCTGGGTGGCACAGTTGGTTGAGTGTCCAACTCTTGATTTCGGCTCAGATTGTGGTCTCAGGGTTCTGGGATCGAGCCCCTCGTCAGGCTCCGCACGCAGGGGGAAGTGGGCTTGGGATTCTCCCTCTCCCTTTCTCTCAAATAAATAGATCTTTAAGAAAAAAGTTGTGTTTGAGATTGAGCTTTTGGAAGTGGTACAGTGTTTGGTTGTGACAGAGTCTAGTGTTTGGCCATATGTGTGGATAGAGCTGAGGAGGCAGGGAACCAGGAGGCGAGCCAGAGTGTAGGGATCCAATAGGAATGTGCTAATGCAAGAAAAAAATATGGCTTATTTGATTTTTTTCCCCTCCATTATGGGAAATAAAAGGCAAAGGAAAGAAAGTCAACATTCAGTGCCAGGAACTGAGGGGCCAAAAACCCAGAGAAAAGGGGTCTCTAGGGAAGCAAGCAATCTTTCCCACCTCCAGGCTTCAGGGCATTTGTAAATCCTAACTGCACGGGGGTGAGGCCCAGAAACCAAGCGGAGAGCGGCCACACAGAGGCGGGGCAGACTTGCTAGTGGTCTCGCACAACTGGGGGACATAAAGCCAGAGTTCTGTGCCGGCCAGGGAGGAGGGCCCAGGAAGCACCTCAGCTTACTTGGAGAATGGAAACACCGGAAATAGACTAACGTGAAAGCCCGAAATGCAGTTTGAGGTGGAAATGGCGTTGGGAAGGAAGGAACCAGACGTTAACAGAAGGAAACAGTTAACAGAACAGGGGTCCCAGTAAAAGGGGTCCCCTCAAAATAAAGCCAATGAGAATTTGCTCCTAGCTTAATATTTCTGAGGCCCTGGGAACAAATTTTCACTTGTTTTACCTGATCATTAATCTCGCAATATAAAAACAGTTCACTGGATAAGATTTCCTCAAGTGAATCAGGGTTTTCCAAGAGATGGATTTACTAAACATTGAACAATGAAGTATTTGTAGAAATTAGAGGTGAACGTGACAGATGTGTTTGTCTTGGCAAAGGGGCATCTTCAGTCACAACTCCACTCCCGTCTCCTTCTGGTGACTCGTCTTTTGTGTCTTTCCATCATAATCTTAGACTTTCCTTGATCAAGAACTCAGATTGACAATCTTTTTGTGTGTGCATGCCTCTCTTTTTTCCTCCCTCTATGCAATTGGCGGACAAGATCTCTGGTAATCGTGGCTCCTGAGAAAGGGGAGATGTTAATACTGACAAGGTTGCAAGGATTAGAAATGGGGTGACCCCTGTAAGGACCCTAGTGTTTCCGTCTTGCAGCAGGAACTGAGAGACACCGATATATTACAGAGATATATTACCTGACTTGCTCTTAAAACCCGGGAAGTATGGGAGCCGAGAGTTGAAGCCCAGCCCTCGCCTGTGTATCCGGCTGCCTCCTCCCCATGATGGGGTGGCCCGGGCTGTTGCATTCATCAGCACCCCTGGCGGTCATCAAAGATGAGAGGGATTCTGACATGGTGCCCGTACTCAGCCTTCACTTTGCTGGCTTGTCATTCTTTCTTTTTTTTTTTTTTTCGGTCCAGCAAATATTTACTGAGGAATGAATACTCTGTGCTCGGAGCTGACGCTTCGAAGATGAGACACCCAAGGAGGTCACAGCCTAGGACAGAGGCAGACAGACAGCAAACAGTCACCCACAGAGTGGTGATGCCAAGCCGCTCCGCAACAGACCCATAACCAAACCTCTGGGCATCTGGGTGAAGTGCTGGAAAGAGCCCAAAGGCTAAATAAGGGCTCAATGCCATGGCCAGGTAATAGGATGCTCATCGGCCATTTAAAATACCGTTCCTGGAGGCCTGAGAAAAATGTTCACAACACGAGGCCCAGTGAAAAAGGCAGACTTCAAAACTGAATCTGAGGTCTGATACCCATGATATTGTTTTATAAACCAAAATCCTTCTGGAGGTTAGCTGACTACCTTCTGTTTGCCACCCCAAGATCCACTCTCCACCTTTCTCCACCTGCTCCGCGCCCTGGCTACTGACCTGTGCGGCCTCTGGCTTCCGTTGGCTTTGACCAGAGGGAGGCTCTGGATGGAGGGAGGAGAGCGAAGTCGGGAATCTGCTCCTCCTGCTCCTTCGCTGCCGCTGGCCTTAGTCTGGCTGGTCTCCTGCCCCCACCAAGGTTCCTGCAGGTTCTAGTAACTAGTGCCCTGTACCTCCTCAGGCCTAGGGAGGAAAGGGGCCTTGCTGTTAGCAACTCCAGGGTTCTGCATCACCTTGGGGGCTTCCCTACATCCTGCCCACACCCTTATAAATGGGCCCGTGTTTAATCTCTTCCCAAATGACCTAAGTTGTGGTGCCAACCCATTTGTGGGATTGTGAACCATTGTGTTGTTCTCTCGTGTGATTTGCTAGTTTTCTATAATAGTCACCTTTTGGGGCATCTAGTGAAATCATGACTCCTCATTTCCTCTGAGAATCATCTATCCAATCGCAAGGGTGGACCCATAACTGGTTAGTCTGGAGTAGAGACCAGAGACCAGCTGGGCCCGCCAGATGCTCTTTCCTGGAAGGTCCAGTCGGGACTGGAGAAAGCCTGCCCCATCTTGGTGGAGAGATATCCTATGAACAAAGAAAGAGGAGTTAAAGAAAGAAATAGGACACGAAATGGCCCTTGACCCTGGAAAATAGTTGGTTGAATAGAACCCCAGTTCTAGCCCCTTCCTAAGTCCTGGCATCACGGCATCTTGACACCTGTGAAAGGCCTTGTAATAACCGCCCCCCCGACCTTTTAACATAAATCAGCTTGAATGAACTCAACCAAATGACTCCTGAGTAATATACTCATGAATTACTCTCACAATTAGAAAATATGAGATATATTTTTATTTTTTTAAACTTTTTACTTTGAAATAATTATAGACTCACAGGAAGTAGCAAGAATAGTGCCCAAAGGCTCACATATGCTCCACACCCAGCATCCTCCCATGGTGGATCCTCTATGGCTCTAGGACAATATAGAAACCAGGAGATGGATGCTGCTGCACGGTTGGTAACCTGACTGCAGACATCAGTTCTCAGCATGTTAAAATCTGCACCTGCCTGTATGGATGTATGTGCAGTTCTATGCAGTTTTATCCCAAGAACAGGCTCATACGTCCACCACCATCATCGAGATAGAGAACTGTCCTGTCATCAGAACAGAACCCCCTTAAGCTGTCTTTTTGTATTGCACTCACTCCTTAGGGCCACGCCCTGGAAACCACTGATCTCTTCTCCATGTCTATACTTTTAGTTTGAGAATGTTGTATAATGAAATTACATAGTATTGGTAATTCTTTGTGGAGATTGACTTCTTTTTACTAAACATAATGCCTTTCTGGTCCGTCAAACTTGAACAGTAGTTCAATCCTTATTACGGAGGAATATTCCACTATGCAAATGTCCCAGAGCTTATCCAACCATTCACCCGTAAAAGAACATTGGGTTGTTTCCAGTATTTTGCTATTATGAATTAAGCTGCTATGAACCTTCACATATAAGTTCTGGTGTGAACATAAATTTTAATGTCTCATGGATGAATGCCTAAGGTCATATGGTAAGTGCATGTTTGGTTTGGTCAGAAACTGTTAAACTGTTTTCCAGACTGGCCATTTGGTCCTGGTAATTCGTGGCTACCATTTGGCATTCCCACCAGCAATGGATGAGAGATCCAGTTCCTCATTCCTGTTTCTCTTTTTGGATCTTCTTGTGGGTTACTTGAACTTCTTTAGAATTCCATTTTATCTCCAGTGTTTTGGAATACTGAAAGACAGCCAAGTGGAGATGTAGCGTAAGGGCAGGCAGCTGGGTGTGCCAGCCTGGAAAGCAGAAAAGAGCGTGGGTATCCATGTACACAATGTCCTTGGCATCTGGACGTGTTTAAAATCATGGGAAAGATGAGGCCGCCCAAGGAGAGAGAAGGCTCAAGCTGGGCCCTGAGTGAGCCAAGTGGTCACGTTAGGGAGATGAGGAGGGGGGCCAGCAAAGGACCCTGTAGAAGGAGCTCCTAGAGCATCAAAGGAAGACCTCCTCGGTGGTGTTCATCAGAGATGCGCTTAGAACTTTTTCAACCAAATTAAGGCAATTGTAGATACATACTGTTCTGCCATCACTTTTACAATTTGCTGTTTTGAGAATATTCTTCCTTGTCATTAAAGATGCTTTTACAACATAATTTTTAACAATTGCATAGTTTTCCATTTTAGGGTTGTATCATGATTTATGTTTTTTGAAAGTTTCTTCTAGAATCTTGTCCAGGGTCAAAATCAAATGTACTGGCCTCTATTTTCTGGAAATAGCTTCTGCTTTTCGGAGCTCAGGACTATTGTTGCTTCTGCTGTTTCCCACTTCTTTCAAGCACGTCAGACATTCACCAATGTCTTCCATATACTTTTCTAGCCCTCCAGAATTTAGTATGTTCAAAGTCCCGTGATCGCTCCCATAAAACTTAAGATGCAGTGCTAGATCCGTGCCACCTATTAATCCTCATGATATCATGTTTAACCTTCTGAGCAACCTGTGTGCTTGTTTTTGTCATCCCCTCTTAGAGACGAGGACACAAGCTCAGAGGGTGTGTGTGGTTCCCTCCCGTTACAGCAGCTGGGCAGGGCAAACCTCAGGTCTCCTGACCCAAAGTCTAATGCATAGTGCAGCCTCTCTCTGGCCACTGTTGGTTCTGCCCTCCATGCTTTGGAGACCATGATCCCTGATAGAATAGAGACCAAATGAGTTCAGCAGCTCTGTGTTTTCATCTGTTAAATTTCACCATCTGTCTCGGGGAGAGGGGGCGCTCTTTCTTGTTTCTCTGAGCATAACTAAAATCTATTTTGAAAGTTGACCCAACATCACCTGGGAACCTTAGTGCTCGGTGGCTGTTTGCTTTCTTGACACTGGTTTTGCCTCTACCCCTCCTTCATGACCAGTCTAACAGGAATCGGGAATGTAGGTTTGAAGTTAGGCTGACCTGAGTTTGAATCCTGAATCTTGGCAGGAGCTGCGTGAACTCAAGTGACCACATCCATCTGTACCTTGGTTCCTTGGGTGGACACCGTCTTCCCATTTCCCATGCCCTGTGTGGTCCTCCCACTCCACTTCAGGGACCCACTTAGGAGCAGAAAACAGCAGGAGTGGTGCTGTGCTGTTCCAACTCTAAGCCAGAGGAAGACCTGGTGGCCTCCTCTTTTATGCTTTGGGGAGCTCTGAGCCATCATGGAAGAGGTCAGGTTGCCTACTAGCAAGCCCATGAGAAGAATCTACATGGAGAGGCAGGGAGAAGAGAAAGAGGGCCTGCCACCCCAGAATCCCAGCTCAGCCTGGCCTTCCAGCTGTGCATGCCGGGGCCCCAGCCCAATGGGCCAGCCAGGCCAGCCCCCAGGTGGGACAGAATGCCCAGGTGAGTCTAGTCAACCCACAGAATTATGACACCTGATTGAATAGCCATTGTTTTAAGCCACTGAACGTTGGGATGATTCTTGAGACATTAATTGTCCACACTAATTGTGAAGTATTAATTAATACAGTGCTTAGCACAATGCCTAGCACACAAGAGCTTAATAGATGAGAGCAACTCTTATTTGACTTTGTCAAAGCCCCAGGTGGTTTGAGAGCTCCTTTGAGACTAACCTCTTGAACACATGCTTTTGACAAATAGATCTTGAGGAGCTATCTGAATCACTGAAGATACAGTAATCTGAGCCATCAGCACCACAACCAGGTAGAATTACCCTCCATTCACTCTCTACCTGGAGATAATAAATTGGCAGCCAGGGGGGTAAAGGCAGATCAGGGGCTGAACCCACTGCCATGATGGTGTCTTGGTTTTTGAAATCTCTGTTGCCTTTAATCAGTCCATGCTAAGGCTACCCTGGCTTGGTGTCCTAGAGACAGGAGCTTCTTGTAGGCTCTGGGCCACTAGGAAGGTGACCTTCCCTTGTGAGACAGGCAGTCCTTCTCTGGAGGACCTGGGAAGATGCGGTTTGCTTTGATGTACAGGGCAAATAGGGTGGAGGGTCTACAGTCTTCAGCCAATCTCTTTGTCTCATACAGCATTCCTACTTCCATTGGTTAATTTTTCCATATCCTACAGGTCTGGACAGGAGAGAGGGTGGAACTGGGGTGCCTAATCCAGCTTAGGCTGCTCAAGGAATAATGACAGGTGAAAACTTGCCCTGTCTTAGTCCACTTGAGCTGCTATAACAGAATATTATAGACTGAGTGGCTTATAAACAACAGAAATTTCTTTCTCATAGTTCTGGAGGCTAGAAGTCCAAAATCAGGGCACCAGCCCATTCAGTGTCTGGTGCATGCCCATTGCCTGGTGTGTCCTCCCACAGTAGAAAGGCAGAGGGAGCTCTCTGGGGTCTGTTTTAGAAGGGCACTAATCCCATTCATGAGGGGTCCACCCTCATGACCTAATCATTCCCAAATGCTCTATGTCCATATACCATCACATTGGGATAAAGTTAGTGCCAGAGAAATACTGAAATCTACATTCAAGAGGCATCTAATTTAATATTGCCGACTCAGTTTCAACATATAAATTTTGGAGGGACACAAATATTCAGTGTGTAGCACACCCCAACGAGGACATTGGGGTGCTGATCTCTATGCATCGATGACCCTGGACTTGTCCCCTGACACACAGGGGTCAGGATAAGTCATGCTGTAGTCATATTCAATTATTTTATAATTAATAAGCTAAAACTCTTCCTTCACAATGATAATCTGCAGTTGAAAGCCATTTTCATACACAAGGTGTCACTTTTTTTTAAGGTGTAAGTACATTGAGACTTTGATGCATGCTGGTGGAGGAATGGGCTATTTTCCTTTTCCACGAGCTCACAAGAAAAGAGCAGCTCAGACCCAAAGACCAAGGTTGTTATGCTTGTCATAGGCACCCACACTTCCTGGAATGTCCTTTCTTAGTGACCTGGGAGCTGGGGGAGCAGATGTTTCACAAGGAGATTCCAATGAGCAAATACCACTGGAGTTCAAGGCCCCAAACGGGGTGTCGGCTGTGGGATATTCACTGCAATGGCTAGAACAAGGGGGCATGTGGGCCAGGAGCTGGGATGGCGTGTGAGGTCGGAGCAGGCTGCAGAGGTCTTCCTGGGTGATTCTAAAACTTTAGATCTTTATCCTGCAGTCCAAGGGAGGCAACGAGGTTGGAAGCAGGTGAGTGACATTATTTACTTTGTTTATAGGAGAAGAAAACCAATTCAGTTTGTTAAGTTCAAGATGCCTGACGTCAAGAACATAGGAAGTTGAAGAGATGGGCATGGAAGGTGAGGGAATGAAAGATACTGGGATTTGGGGCTGGATTCATTAGCGTAGATATGGTGAGTGATGTGAGGATAGGAGATTAAGGGGAAAGTAGCTAAAGCAAAGACAGCAGATGTGTAGCATGCGTGTCCCCACCTCCCTTCCCCTGCCTGTAGCAGGCCTTGCTGATCGATCACAGCACTCTCTCTTGCAGAGCCCAGTGCTGCGGAAGTCAAAGGAAAAGGATTTCTAGAAGATAGGCTGGTCAACAGAGTCAAATGCTTACTCGGTAAGATCAAACAGGATGTAGACCAAAAACGGCTGGGGGGTTGACATGCAGGAAGGCACTGGAAGTTTCTTACCTCTCTTACAGAAACTGTTTTCTGTTGTTTTAGCTTTATGTTTATATTTTCTTTGATAAAAGTAAACTTGCAGAATTTGAAAATAATATTCACCTATAATTCCACCATGATTGGTAACATTTGGATGCATGTATTTCCAGTCTTTTTTCCGACAAGTGTACAGCTAATATCATTACATACGTGCAGTCATACTGTAGACACAGTTTGTGTCCTGAGTTTTCACTTAATATCATTTCCTATTATTTACTTATCTTCTCTCTTCATGGTTCTAAATGTGGGCATTTTCCAGATTTAGCCATTATAAATAATGGCTTTAATAAACTCTTTTTAACGGGCGCCTGGGTGGCTCAGTTGATTAAGCATCTGCCTTTGGCTCAGGTCCTGATCCCGGGGTCCTGGGATAGAGCTCCAGGTTGGATTCCCTGCTCAACGGGGAGTCTGCTTCTCCCTTTCCCTTTACCCCTACACCCCCCACCCCTCATGCTCTCTCTCTCTTGCTCTCCCTCTCTCTCAAGTAAATAAATCTTTTAAAAAATTAAAAAATAAACTCTTTTTAAAACAATCTTTTAAAAAAATTTCAATATTTCCTTAAGATCAATTTCTAGAAGTGGCCAAAATACTTAAAGATTTTAAGACTCCTGATATAGGGCGCCTGGGTGGCTCAGCTGGTTAAGCGACTGCCTTTGGCTCAGGTCATGATCCTGGAGTCCCAGGATCGAGTCCCGCATCGGGCTCCCTGCTCGGCAGGGAGTCTGCTTCTCCCTCTGACCCTCCCCTGTCTCATGCTCTCTCTCTCTATCTCATTCTCTCTCTCAAATAAATAAATAAAATCTTACAAAAAAAAAAAAAGACTCCTGATATAATAAAGTGCATTTCAGGACCATTTTACTAATTGGCATTGCCACCAGCAGAGCATAAGGGTATTTAAATGAATGCACCATTTTTTACTATCCCGTTGTTGTTTTTTTCTGAAACGATACAAATCCTTGATGGAAACCAGGTTATAGTATAATACCATAGGATATACAAGTGTATACGTGTATATATACACATATATATTGGTATATGTATTTATGCACACACACACACACATATAAATATCAGTATCAATGCAATAGAACCAATATCGGAGCAAAAGACTTTTATCATCCTCCTACAGGATAGTGCTGAGCAAATCCCTTTCTCCCTGGCTTAGACGAAGAGAAAAAGAAACATCTGTGAAGCCAATCGCTGACCTGGTACACTGTGGGTTCTTAAACACCAATCAATGAATGAAAACCTTCTACTAAGACCTACTTCATTCTTGGGGCCCCAGCCACATGATAAAAGTCACATCATCCCAGTTTGACAAAGGAAGGGAACGGAGGCTTAGTGGGGGTAGTTAACTTTCCCAGGGCCATGTAATTAGTAAGTGCTGGCACCCGAATTCACAGGCACAGCCTGTCTCAGTTGAGAGTCTGTGCTTTCTTCCTGTACCGTGAACTACATTGCAGAGAGCGAGCCAGCTAGGCGCACGGAGAGGGGTGGGGCTGACTGCTTTCTGAGGCTCACTCCTGGTTTCCGGTAGCTAATGTCTTGGTGGAGATGCCCCACCCCCAGTAGGAAGCCCATCCTCTAAAGGCAGCCAGACACTGTCCCTCTTCTCTGTCTAGTGTGTTTTATTTATTTTAAAAAGATAATTATTTACTTGTTTGTTTGTCAGAGAGAGAGAGATCACAAGCAGAGAGAGAGGCAGGCTTCCCGCTGAGCAAGGAGCCCGACGTGGGCCTCGATCCCAGGACACTGGGATCCTGACCTGAGCCAAAGGCAGACTTCTTACTGACTGAGCCACCCAGGCGTCCCTGTCTGGGTGTGTTTTAGAAACATTTTAGCTTCTGAGCGCTCTCCCCAAATCTGCATGTGTTCACCACCCCAGGAGCTCTCTGAACCCCATACTCTGGGGGTTTTATGGAGGCTTCATCACATAAGTGTGATAGATCACTAAGTCCATGTCCAGCCCCTCGTCCCTCTCAGGAGAGTGGGAGGCAGGGCTGAAAATGCCAAGCTTCCAACGACTGCCATCACCCAGGGAATTCCAAGGAATTTAGGAGTTCTGTGTCAGAAGCCAGGGCCAAAGACCAAATATTATAACAAAAGATGCTGCTGGTGTTCTTATCACTTAGGAAGTTACAAGGGTTTAGGGAGCTCTGTGCCAGGAACCTGAGGCAGAGACCAATATATATATGTTCTGTTATCTCACGGGGCGTTAGCCGGACTTGTGGGACAAAAGTCAGCTCTCAGATCATAGTTACTATATGATTGTGTAACAAAAACCCTTTACTGATGAATTGGGCAGTTGGGAGCCTTTTTCTGAGAAATTCTGGAGGAGCAGGATCTCTCCCCATGATAAATCTTCCTTTGAAGAGGCCCTTTGTTTACTCTCCTAGAACCTCGATCTAAGAGCTTGCTTGGAACCAACATCCAAGTCACTCACGTATGGGCTGCAGAATCCACCTTCTGTTTTTGCAAATTCAGAGATGCTCGATTTGCACTCTTCCTGTGGTGGTTTTCTTTCCCCTTGCTTTTTCTTCCCTTTTACCCACTGTTTCTCAGGTGGGAGCAGTGTTCTGTGCACCTTCAAACTTGTGCCCTGCTGAGTTTGGGCGGCAGGGAAGGAAGCTGCACTCCGGGACCTCAGCACAAAGACCTCACTGTTTTTCCCTCACTGCGCCTCGGGCCGCTCGGTGGCTTCTGTGACCCCACTTACCTGGGACACTTTGAATCACTGGGCGGTTTCTCACGTTTCCTCTTTGGTTTCTGTTGGTCACAGCGTCTCTTGGTGATAACCCCGAAGGGGCCATGTTTGGGGGGAGGCAGGACCAGACGTGATTGGACCCGGAGCCAGACTCAGCTTCCTGAGTTTAGAGGGGAGCGCAGCTTCAGCCTGTCCGCACCTCCCCCCGGAAGGGCCCAGTGAGGAGACAGCTCGACAAGCTCCAAATCACACTGCTTTGCAGCTCAGCTCCATCCTCTAGTGGGCCAGGATGACCCACTTCCCTAGTTTAGAACCATCCAGAGCCTTTCCTGGATGGAACACGGCGTGTTTTACCTGAACAGAAGAATTTGACTCTCCCCAGTTGTTTCTCTCCATAGCATTCATCTTTCCATATTTATTTTTAAATCGTTATAAAATATACATGAAATTACCATTTTAACCACTTTTAACTGTGCAGTTTGGTAGTGTTAAGTACATTCACACTGTTGTGCAACCATCACCACCATCCTTCTCCAGAACCTTTTCATCTTCCCAAACTATAACTCTGTCCCCATGAAACACTAATGCCCCATTCCCCTCCCCCATCCCCGGCAGCCACCCTTCTACTCTCTGTCTCTAAGAATTTTCTGTCTCTAGGTACCTCATATGAGTGCAATCACACAGCATTTGTGACTGGCTTATTGCACATAGCAGCACGTCCTCAAGCTTCATCCATGTTCCTGCACCTTCCTTTCGAAGGCTGGATACTATTCCATGTGTGTATAGACCGCACTTTGCTTCTCCATTCGTCTGCCAATGAACACTTGGCTATAGAATTAATTCAACAAACATTTTCTGAGTGCCAGTGATGTATCAGGCACGGTGCTTGCTCCTGGAGATAAGATTGCTACTGAGGTAGACTAGGAGGTCCCCACCCAGAGGTGAAGAAGCATTAATAATAATGGCCAAAAGTAATGGCAGTTTCTTTCAAGTTCACAGAGATACCAATGACTATTCCTAATTTATGTATCCTCCACAATTTTTAATAAAACCTTTGGCACCTGATTTTAAAAATGAATAAGTAGGAGCGCCTGGGTGGCTCAGTCATTAAGCGTCTGCCTTCGGCTCAGGTCATGGTCCCAAGGTCCTGGGATCAAGCCCCACGTCGGACTCCCTGCTCAGCGGGGAGCCTGCTTCTCCCTCTCCCACTCCCCCTGCTTGTGTTCCCTCTCTCGCTGTGTCTCTCTCTGTCAAAATAAATAAATAAAATCTTTAAAAAAATAAAAAATGAATAAGTAGCAGAGGGGTGCCTGGGTGGCTCAGTCAGTTAAGCATCCAAGTCTTGATTTCGACTCAGGTCTCAGGGTCCTGGGATTGAGCCCCACATTGGGCTCCATGCTCAGCAGGGAGTCTGCTTGAGATTCTTTCCCTCTCTCTTCCCCCCTGCCCCTCCCCCTCTAAAATAAATAAATAAATAAATCTTTTTAAAAAATTAATAAGTAACAGAAATATTAATAGAAAAGCTTGCAAATCACTATACGCACTTTATGTCTTTGAGGGGGTGCTCCTAACGGAAAGTTTCAATCACAGCCATAAGACGGATGTGTTTATCACCACTTGGACTTCTGTAGCTACAGTGACAAGAATAGCTATGTCGGTATTTCTCGGTGTTCCATGAATAAACAGCAGGAGTTTCTGGTTTCCCGTGCTGTTCCAGGGTAGCAGCCCCCCAGCGCCTGGCCACAGGCTCCCAAGGACACCGTGTGTCCCCCCTGCTTCTGCACCCCACTGATCTATTTTCCTCTTGCTGCCCTGTGCTTCATTCTCTGCAACCATCTCATGAAATCGCATGTTTTAAACACTGTTTGGTTTACCGCCGCATCCTGCGATGTGTCTTCTTTACCACGAGTGGTTGCTGTGTAGATTTCTGAGCGTGTTAAAAGTGCCCTGCCTCAGCCAGAGGAGCTCCAGCAAAGCTGCCCAAGATGCTGTGCGTCCTCATAGAAGTTTATATAGCTACACATCTGGTTGCTGAATTGTTCTAGATCTCCCTCTTGTGGGCCATCGACGAATAAAACACACCAATTATATCTAACAGATGGGATGAAGAATCTCGTAGATGATAAGGAATCAATTTCTGTGAATCCTGTGAGTTGATTGGGACCTTTCATTGTTTTTATTATGAAATGTGATAAATCTATAAAAAGTATGTAAAGAATATGAAAATACCCATGCACCCCCACACCAGCTTTATGAAATCTTATTTTGCTGCATATGTACTGTAAATCTTTTTTTTTTTTTAACTAAAATAGAAAAGTTGGGCCCCTGTGTACCCTCCCTTTCTGCACACGCCTCCTCCCTCAGGTAACAGTTACTCTGAATTGGTATTCATCACTCCCGCACATATTTTTATATTTCCCTACATACATGTGTGTCAAGACGGTACAAACTATTGTTTTTCACCTTCTCAACTTCATGAGGGATGCTATCACACTGGGTGTCTTCTTTACAATTTGTTCTTCCCCTTCAGTGTAATACAGGTAAAGTGTATCCTTGTTATTCCTTTTCTCTCATTTTCCTCCCGTCTATTTTTTTTTAAGATTTTATTTATTTATTTGAGAGAGAGTGTGCGCGTGAGAGAGAGCACAGCAGGGGGGAGTGGGAGAGGGAGAAGCAGGCTTCCCACGGAGCAGGGAGCCCAATGTGGGGCTCGATCCCAGGACCCTGGGATCCTGACCTGAGCCAAAGGCAGACGCTGAACCGACTGAGGCCCCCAGGCACCCCTCTCCCGTATATTGCTGATCGTATGAATACCACGGTATATTTACCGATTCCTTTATCTGGTTTATTAGGTTGTTTTGAATTTTCCCCACAACAAGCAAGGTCGTACCCAGCATTCTTAACTCGCCTCCTGTGTATTTCTCTAGGGTACATCCTAAGGGCAGATTGCTGGGTCATCATGTTTGGTGCACATGTGCAACTTTTCTCCGTATTGCCAAGTAGCTCTCGAAAGGATCGCACTATTTACAGCCCCCTACCTTCCTGTCTCTCTCTCATCTGCCAGGTGGCAGGAGCAATCCCCACCACTAACTGAGCACCGTGTTAGTCATATTAGCCGCCTTAGCGAGAACGTTCTCCTTTAGTGATGACAACAGTCTTCTGAGGCAGGCATTGGCCTGTTTACAAGAAACCAGAGCAGTCCAGGAATCTGCCCGAGGCCACAAGATAACAAGCTGCAAAGCGGCACTAAACCTGACCCAGAGCTGTGTGCAAACACCTGTAAAGAGTCCCGCCCCCCCCCCCCCCCCCCCCCGCCGCCCCTAGGGTAGAGAGGGATGGAGGGAGACGCCCCTCCCACAGCAGCCTGTCCATCTGGTTGCTGAGAGCTGAAAGAGAGAAGAAAGGATCCACCATTTAAATTTTTTTTTTTTTAGCGTTTGATAAAATTCGATGGAAATTCTTTTTTTTATTTTATTATGTTATGTTATTCACCATACAATACATCATTAGTTTTTGATGTAGTGATCCATGATTCATTGTTTTCATATAACACCTAGTGCTCCATGCAGTACGTGCCCTCCTTAATACCCATCACCGGGCTAACCCATCCCCCTCCCTCCCCTCTAGAACCCTCAGTTTGTTTCTCGGAGTCCATAGTCTCTCATGGTTCGTCTCTCCCTCCAATTCCCCCCCACCTCATTTTTCCCTTCCTTCTCCTAATGTCCTCCATGCTATTCCTTATGTTCCACAAATAAGTGAAACCATATAATTGACTTTCTCTGCTTGACTTATTTCTCTTAGCATAATCTCCTCCAGTCCCATCCATGTTGATGTAAAAGTTGGGTATTCATCTTTTCTGATGGCTGAGTAACATTCCATTGTATATATGGACCACATCTTCTTTATCCATTCATCTGTTGAGGGGCATCTCGGCTCTTTCCACAGTTTGGCTATTGCGGACATTGCTGCTATGAACATTGGGGTGCATATGGCCCTTCTTTTCACTACATCTGTGTCTTTGGGGTAAATACCCAGTAGTGCAATTGCTGGGTCATAGGGTAGTTCTATTTTTAAATTTTTGAGGAACCTCCACACTGTTTTTCAAAGTGGCTGTACCAACTTGCATTCCCACCAACAGTGTAAGAGGGTTCCCCTTTCTCCACAACCTCTCCAAAATTTGTTGTTTCTTGCCTTGTCAATTTTTGCCATTCTAACTGGTGTAAGGTGGTACCTCAATGTGGTTTTGATTTGAATTTCCCTGATGGCTAATGATGATGAACATTTTTTCATGTGTCTGTTAGCCATTTGTATGTCTTCTTTGGAGAAGTGTCTGTTCATGTCTTCTGCCCATTTTTTTACTTGATTATTTGTTTTTTGGGTATTGAGTTTGAGAAGTTCTTTATAGATCTTGGATACCAGCCCTTTATCTGTAGTCTCTTCAATAAATGGTGCTGTGAAAATTGGACAGCTATATACAGAAGAATGAAACCTGACCATTCTCTAACAGCATACACAAAATAAACTCAAAATGGATCAAAGACCTCAATGTGAGACAGGAATCTATCAAAATCCTAGAGGAGAATATAGGCAGTAACCTCTTTGACATCGGCCACAGCAACTTCTTTCAAGATTCATCTCCAAAGGCTAGTGGAACAAAAGCAAAAATGAACTACTGGGACTTCATCAAAATAAAAATCTTCTGCACAGCAAAGGAAACAGTCAACAAAGCAAGGAGGCAACCCACAGAATGGGAGAAGATATTTGCATTTAATTTTTTAAATTATGAAAGTCAGCATACATACACAAGAGCATACGTAACACGAATGTATTAGTAAGGAAAAGCAATAAAATGAACCGGGGGTAAGAAGGGAGAAAAACAGAAATTAAGACATCCAGATACCTACGGGGGGAAAACACATCCCTGTTAGAAAATTATATTGGAGGGCGCCTGGGTGGCTCAGTTGGTTAAGCGACTGCCTTTGGCTCAGGTCATGATCCTGGAGTCCCAGGATCGAGTCCCGCATCCGGCTCCCTGCTCGGCGGGTAGTCTGCTTCTCCCTCTGACCCTCCTCCCTCTCATGCTCTCTGTCTCTCATTCTCTCTGTCTCAAAAAAATAAATAAAATCTTAAAAAAAAAAAGAAAAAATTATATTGGAAAAACTGTTTTTTTTTAAATTATATATTAGCTTTCCCTTCAATTACGAGGAATCAGTGATCGTTTTATGACGGAAATCTGCTTTCCCCTGTGCTTGGCCGAGCTGACTTCAATCCAGTGTGGTGATCGTATGAATACCACAGTATATTCTGCAGAGGTGGCGAGGACCATATTACCAGAGGTGACAGCCTGGGTAGCTGACTGGAAACAAAGAGAAAAACAGAAATGTGAGGTGAAAGAAAAGGAGACAAGGGAAACGTATTCTATACAGCTGCTCTCTGCTCAGCCCCTTGTAGAGCTGTGCATCATGTTTTGTCTCTTGGTTTTGCACAGTTTCTAAAGAAACTTCCCCCTTTTATTTTAAGTAAGAAGGACTTCAGTATTCCAGAAATCCATGGAGCCTGATATTTCATCGAAGTTTGGACATCTACTTACAGGAGAAAAACGCTAGGGTGCTTGTCTGCTTTTGTTTTGGTTTTAGCCTATATATTTTACAAAAATATGTCCATTGTATATTCGAGGTTTTAATGTTTGCTTTAGTTAAAAAGAAAATGACACCCGAAACAGAGCAGTCGAAGCAAACCAGAAGTGAATGTTAACAAGCATTACAGGAAGTCGACAGGAAGCCAAAAGTGTGGGTATGGAAATGAAAAACTTTTCAAAAAACACATCAAGAGCATAGCTGGTGAGGGGGTAGTTTTCTTAGCATAAGTCAAAGAATATAAATCACTTCATGTACTTTTTTCCCTCAGTTTTTTATGTGTCATGAAATACATATGACATAAAATTTATCATCTTAGCCACTTTTAAGTATACAGTTCAGGGGTATAAAATGCATTATGTATCTCCATCTCTGCCATCCATCTCCAGAACTCTCGTCATCTTGTAAAACTAAACAAGAACTCCCCGCACCCCTCCCCGTCCCTCCCCCAGCCCCTGGCAACCACCTTTCTACTTTCTTTATGATTTTGACTACTCTCAACATGTAAGTGAAATCATACAGTACTTGTCTTTTTATGTCTGGTTTATTTCACTTAATATAATATCCTCAAAATTCATCCATATTGTAGCAGGTGTCAGAATGTCCTTCCTTTTTTTTTTTTTTTTTTAAGATTTTATTTATTTATTTGACAGAGAGAGAGACACACACAGCGAGAACAGGAACACAAGCGGGGGAAGTGGGAGAGGGAGAAGCAGGCTTCCTGCCGAGCAGGGAGCCCGATGCAGGGCTCGATCCCAGGACCCTGGGATCATGACCTGAGCCGAAGGCAGACACTTAATGACTGAGCCACCCAGGTGCCCCACGTTATTCCTTTTTAAGGCTGAATAAGATTCCATCATATGTGGATAGCACCTTTTGCCTACTCATTCATCCACTGATGGACACTTGGGTTACTTCCATGTTTCAGCTATTCTGAATAATGCTGTATAACAAGATTCTTATTTTCCATGTGAACGGAGCTACCCACATCAGAAGTCTCCAAATAGGCTATTTCTCATTAAATTATTAATATTTTGAATAACTAACCTTAGGGCCCTAGAATTTATGTAATTCTCATCTTTAGAGCATCTTTGGCAGATATTCTTGGCCTCTCAGAACCAAAGATTATGATTTGGGTTTTTTTTAATTAATTGAAGACGAAACTGATTGTTCACTCAAGAGGCCATTGATAGACATCTACCAAAAGCAATTTTGGTATTATTTATCCAGGGGAACTGGTCTCATTTGGCCAAATCTATTAATAGAATTTGAACCAATGTCTTGAACAATGTCTTCTTCCCTACTGGAGATGTGAGCCACTCTGGGATAGGGATTACAGATGCTTTCTTTGTGTCCCTGGTATAGAGTACCACAGGTCTCAGGACACAGTGCCTTTAGCTACTTTAACCAGGAGGTAGGTACCTAAAGATAAAAAGCATCTTCCCCCACACCCAAGTATTCACATCTTGTCCTTGCTTACACATTCCTTTGTCTTGTACTAAGTGTTATAACCTTGAATCAAATAAACAAAACATTGGTTTGTGACAGAAGCAATCAGCACATGATCTACCAAATAAGATGGACCTCCTTGGATATTAGCCAAAGGAAGTTCTCTGTCTGGCATTTATTACCAGATTCTCCCTTCTCCCCAACTCCACAGCCCCAGCCCTGGGCCCACAATAATCCCCCACACTCTAAGACAGCGCGCCATTAATTTCTAGAGGGAACCTCTCAAGTCACAACCCCTCTTGTGGGTTGCCTAAGATAACTGCACACTTCCATGGGAAAAGCTTACTACATGGTTATTGAGGGAAATGCTATTTGGACCCTGAGATGGACAGAGATCCAAAGGATGGTTGCAGTTGATGCTTTGAATGGCTGGGAACCAGAGTGGATGGGGACTGGATTCTTCTGAAGGGTTCTTAGGACAAAGAACATAGGTTGGTGAGTTTGACCAATAGGATGTGGAGGAATTTCGAGGTAAGAGCAGTGTGTGGGGAGGGTTTGTAGGCCTTTGTCACTGGAGCAAAGAATCAGTCAGGAGAGAGTTTTTAGATGAATGAGCCCAATTGGGCTGGTGGGAGGGAGCCAGGCAGGGCTGAGACTAAGATTATTGCATTAATTTTTAATTCCCTTTTTCCTTCTTCTGTTTCCTTTTTACCCCCAAAGATATTCACATTTTGGCATTGCTTACCAATTCCTTTGTCTTACGAGTCACCGTTACTTGAGGATTTATTTAGTGAATGTCGACCAGCACATATCCCATGTTAGGTACAGCGTCATGGAGCGTAGAGATTGACTAGTCTGGGACCTTCTCCTCCAAGTGCTTACAGTCTCCCAAAATGCTTGGGATGGTATGCAATAATTGGCAAGTTTTATACTGAAATGTTTTTGCCTGTTTTCTTTTGATTTGCATTCCCTATTTCTGTTTCTCTGCCCTTTGTTTTTTGTTCTGTTGTGGGGTTTTTTGGTACCCTTTGTTTTAAGCATTGCTTTTATCCCTCAGAAGACACAAGCCCAGAAAGAAGATGGTTTTCCTGGCTCTCAGTTTGAAGTTTTAACCTCTCATAAGAAAGGTAAGATATGTTTCCCTTTTCCTTCTCAAACTGAAAGTAAAACTCAGGGCTGTTGTGTTTCTCCTTATACTTGTTTAATTAAGATCAACTAGGATAAAACTTGCCTGCTAATTTGAGATAAAACATGCACTGTTTCAGCCTCTACTTTCTTTTTACCCATAGGGAAGGTTCCAGGCTTTCTGGTCACTCCCATGGAATTGACCATCATTGTCACAAATGCACCTTACTCTCTCCCCCACATTCCTTCCCCTCTGCAATTTTCATCTTCCTCCTCCGAACCTCCTCTCTTCAGCTCCTACCAGCTACCTGCCTAGGGTCATAACTTTGTTCTATGCCTTTTGTGGGTTTTTTTGTTGCATTATCCTTTCCCCCTTATGAATTGGTTCTGATAACTGTGCCCCCTGACTCTTGGTTCTTCGAGACACCAGCCTGTAGCAACTCAATACACTTCTTATCTTGTATCTCCCCCTAATTTCTCACATGATTATTCTGTCTCCCTTAAGCAACCCCTGGGTAGCACCATGACTTCTATGTCCCTTATAACTACAGAAAAATACTGGACGGCTAGCATGTTCTCTGTTCTCTCATTCCTGGTCCTCCAGGAAGAACCCAACTCATCCTCCCCCACCCCCCCACCCTCCCCACCCCCACCCCTGCCTCCTACCTACTTTGAAGCAGATGTCTGGTCCCAGGCTGAACAGAGTCAGCCTCCTCAGTGGGGGAAAGTTCAAATCTGCTCAGACATGTTAAGAAGACATTTCACAAGCGTTTGGCTGAACTCATGTACTAATATCTAAATATTGAGTAATACAGAGTAAAAAATTAAAAGGCAGCCAAACAACCCTTTGGCTCATCTTTGAGTCCCTTGAGGTGTTCTGAAAACTTCTTTTTTTCATGTTGATTTAAAAAAAAAAAAAAAGCTAAAAATGAGATCTAGCCTAGATTTTGCCCAAGACGAGGCTTTTCCTATTTCCTTGGCTGAGGAATGAGGATTCTAAGACTCCCTGGAAGGACCCTTTGAACTCTGGAAGTTCCAGATTCTACCTGCTGCTCGGAGCTTCCAGGCAGGGACCCCTGGCTGCTGGCGATGCCCCATGTGACATCACAAGGGCTTTGTGACACACCCAATGCTGTATCTAGTGTAATACCACGCAGGCAGGGCAGCTCCGCACAATCAGCTATTTGCTCAGAATCCGGGCACTATAAAGTCAGCCATTCAGAAAAATATCTCGTCTTTCAGATCATTCAACCTAGACTCCTGCCTAATTTCACCTGTGACTCAGCTTAGACAGTTTATCAACTACAGAGCAGTCAATGTCTTAATGGTAGGTGGGGGAGCTCGGTGTCTTGAAAAGTGGGAACAACGTGGGGGGGCTCCTTCCATCTGGAATCAGTGGAAGCCGCACATCAAATCACTGAATCTTGAATGGAATGCTGGCTCTGGGGATTAGGATTAAGAAGATATGAGTTTTGGGGCGCCTGGGTGGCTCAGTTGTTAAGCGTCTGCCTTCAGCTCAGGTCATGATCTAAGGGTCCTGGGATCAAGCCCTGCCATCAGGCTCCCTGCTCAGCGGGAAGCCTGCTTCTCCCTCTCCCACTCCCCCTGCTTGTGTTCCCTCTCTCGCTGTGTCTCTCTCTGTCAAATAAATAAATAAAATAAAATCTTAAAAAAAAAAAAAAAAAAAAGAAGAGAAGATCTGAGTTTTAAAAAAGAGGTTATGGCTACCAGGCTGGATTATGCCACTCTAGAGGTAGGCAGGGCATTTATAATGACTTCAGTTCTCGAAAATCTAATTATTTATAGAAAATTTAGTTGTGACATCATCTAAAGCATAGTCTGTTTTTCTGACTCTGAAAAGACACTTTAAAACAAACCCAATAACTGAATCCAGATTTAGTTTAGGGTTTCGGTTTTTCAGTGTGTACCTGTATGTGCGTGTTTGTGCATTTGGTGGGAGTGGGGGTGGGGCTGGGGGGAGGGGATGGGGGAGAGATGAGGCGCATAGTCCAGAGAACCAGGGGGAGCTCTGCTTTAAGAAACTGTAGTATAAGAAAACTTACATTCGTAAAAATAAAAAAATTGGATGAGGGTAATTTTCCTAAGTGTTCACATGTAGAGAATTTCCTTAATTTTCTTAATATAGAATCCTCCTAGAGAATATGGATTTATTTCCTTCTCCAGCACTAACCCTATCATGAACCCACATGCATATGTTGTCCATTCAATTTGGGTGCCTCCCCTCGCTTACTTTCTTCCTTAGTTTCTAATTGCTTTTGGTGTTTGGTGGAAGTTAAAACAGTCTCAGCAGGTGACATTTATCAGAAGTAGTGGTGGTAATAGAAGTTAACCAGCTTCATTCTCTTCCCACTCATTTTAATCCATCCATTTCCCCCAGTTAGAGGCTACCTTCTCCTCTTAAACATTTGACACTTTTTCTTTGCATAATCAAAGATTTCGTTTTTATTTTTTAAAGATTTTATTTATTTATTTGAGAGAGAGCACAAGCAGGGGGAGTGGCAGGCAGAGGGAGAGGGAGAAGCAGGCTCCCCGCTGAGCAGGGAGCCCGATGAGGGGCTCAATCCCAGGACCCTGGGATCATGACCTGAGCTAAAAGCAGACACTTAACTGACTGAATCCCTCAGGCTCCCCAAAGATTTCTTTTTTAAAGTGTAATTTGTCCAATCAAGGAGACTTCACTGTGCAATGAGGATTTGTCAGGTGTAAAAGCCTATGTCTTGGAATGCTCCAATATGAATAAACACCCAATCCAGTTTTATACCGCCTCCCTTGATCTAGGATCCTCAGGACTAAGCCCATGCACAGGCCCCTGATTCCATTGAGTCCTGATGCCTGGGGGGGGCGGGGGGGGGTTCTGCAGTTCCTTGGGGACACTTTCTTTCCTCCCTGAGCTGGGCCCAGCACCTTCCCAGCCAGGCTGTGCTGTAACTTGACCCTAGTTATTGATCAGGTGGCCAGGAGGGGACTGGGTAGGGGGAGGGGTGGTCCGGAGGGAGGGCATGTGTTGCTTGTGAAGTATCCTCAAGCAAAGGAGCAGAGCTGGCCTTTAACAGGGGTGAGTGGGCCATTCCTATAGGCCCAGAGGGTGGGGCCCCGTGGCCCTCCACCCATACACCCCCATCCCGAGTCTCAGTGCCTCCCTCTCTCCCTGGACAGAAGAGCCAGATCTGAGAAGCCACCTTCCCTTACCACCAAGCCCTGCACTCGGTTCTCAGCTTTCTCTGCCCTTCCCACGTAGATGAGTGTCTCTTTATGTGTCGCTAAGGAGGCCAGATTGAAAGTTCGCCTTCAAGTGGGGACTAATCACCCTCAGCCTTTCATTGCCTTTCTCAAATGCATCCAACAGCAGCCATTTTAACCCCACAGGTTTTTTTGGTGTGTGTGTGTGTGTTTTAATTTTATTTATTTGGGAGAGAGAGAGCGCACGAACGGGAGCAGAGGGAGAGGGAGAAGCAGACTCCCCGCTGAGTAGGGAGCCCTACACAGGCAGGATCCCAGGACCCAGAGATCATGACTCCAGCCAAATGCAGACACTTAACCGACTGAGCTACCCAGGCCCCCGATTCCACGGTTTTTATATTTAGTACTCCCTGCCCCATCTCTCAAATGCTCCAACCAGAACGTTCCTTTCCACCAGTATTCCATTCCAGTTCCCCACCAGTGAAGTTGGACAAAGCGCACCGCTTCAGCCCACCAGCGGCTGTCAGAGCACCGCCTTCCCACCAGCAATGGGGTCTTAAGGGCCAGGCGGCTAGGGGTGATCCAGCCCCCAAATCCCATTTTGGTGTCTGTTTCCCAGGACCACCCCCACTACCAACTGTTGTAGCTCCAGTTCCTTAGGAAACAGGCTCAGAGACGGAGATTTGCATGCAGTACTTTATTGGCATGGGTTTGGGAGCCAACATCTGCAAGTGAAGGAAACTGGGTCAAGCAGAGTGTTAACCTTAAAAATAAGACCACCAGTTATTTTGCCAGCAAAAATGGGTTTGAGGAATAGCAGAGACTTGCAACCCAGGACAAGAAAGCTATAGCATAATCTTAGGCAAGTCTGCAGAACAAACAGAAGAATGGTCTTTTACAGAATAAAGGGGATGTTGAGAAGGCGGTAATAAAAAGTTCATTTGGGCCGTATCACAGTCCCTCATTGGCTGAGCAGTGACTGTCCTTCATTGGCTGGGCTGTAGTCAGTCTCTCATTGGCTGAGCTGTGACTGTCCCTCATTGGCTGGGCTGTAGTTACAGTTCCTCATTGGCTGAGCTGTGACTGTCCCTCATTGGCTGGGCTATGGTCACAGAACTTCATTGGCTGGGCCGGGGAGGAGGAAACTTTCCTTCCTCTTGCTGGGATACGTAAAATACCATCCCTACAAGGTGCCTGTTTTCCTGTTGGGTCAGCAGTTGACAAGGAGTGCTGGGCAGGAGAGCTCCCCCTGCGGCCTCCTGACTCCCTTCTAAAGGAGATTTTCTTTTATTGTCACAAGAGAAAGAGGCTAGACTGTGATGAGGTTGCAGGAGGGACCTCAGTCAGTCCCATGGGCAGCTCTGGGCTGGATGGGTCTTCAGAGTCATCCCAAGTTGAAACAAGGCAGTCTTTAAACACGAGTTCTCTCGGGGAGGCGGAACCTAGGGCAAAGCAGCTTGCCCCACCAAAGGTAGGTGTGGGGAAGGGACGCGGCCGCGAGCCAGTACTCGGGGCAGTAGGGTGGAATGGGCGCCCCAGCCCCAAGGTATGATCTAGGGGCACCACACAGCACCACTGCATAAGACATGTATCCAGGTGTGTTCGGGTCTCTTTGGGGGCAAGGTGCTGCCCTGGTGGTTTGACGCCATGCACTTGTTGAGAGTACTGGGTTCTGTGGGGCAGGAATGGTCTCTTCTGTGAACAAGAGCAGTAAGAGCCGGGGGCTCAGTGGTTGAGCGTCTGCCTTGGGCTCAGGTCATGATCCCAGGACCCTGGGATGAGCCCCACATCGGGCTCCCTGCTCAGCAAGGAGTCTGCTTCTCCCTCTGCCCCTCTGCCCCTCACCCCGCTCTGGTGCTATCACTCTAAAAAAAAAAAAAAAAAAAAGGCAGTAAGACTAAGAGCGCGTATGCAGGCTTGTTCCTAGTGCATGCCTAAGGTCAAAACTGGAAGCCAGACTCTTTCCTCCAGTCAGAGAAATCGGATAAAAATGGGAGACAATACAAAATGGTCAGATGCAGGAAGACACTTGGAAGAATCAGAGCGTGAAGAGGACCCACACCAGAGGCTCCTAGAAAGAGGGTGATACTGGAGAGCTCGGAGACTCATATCCTTGATTCCCTCTTCCGCCACCAGGCTGTCATGTTATTTAAAGGGTTGGGGTGGGAGAGAAGGGGCTGCTCTATGCATGTGTTTACAAGCATGGTTGCCTTTTGATAGGTACTGTGTGTAATCTCCATTTTTAATTTTTTGTTAAAGTAAGGCATACATTAAAAAATAAAGCCTAAAATAAAAACAAAATCTTATAGAGTCAGCAGGTCCCTGCCCAGTTTCCACCCTAATCCTCAGTACAACTCCCCAAAAGCAATGACTTTCAACTCTTTTAATATATTTTGTAGGACAGTTGCCTTCATATTTTAAATAATATTTTTAGGCTTCTACTTCTTGGCTTATTTCACATATCAACTTCATTTTTCTTACATGCCTTCCATTTTTTAGAATCTTATTTTCCTTATGAATCTATAGCCAGTGTGTTACATCACTCTACAAATATCATTCCTTAATTTTTAGCATCAGATAAGTCATCTACTTGCATTTCCCCACCCCATATCATCTATCAAATCTGATATTCTTTTGACCCATCTCATTTTTGGGGAGGGGTGGAGTGCCAGAGTTCACTATAGCCTCTTCCAATGTGGACAACCGCCTTCCAGGGCCCCCCCAGCTCAGCCACCCTCTGGGGCCATCTCTGCCTCTCTCCTGGGTTGGATCCACCACCCTGGGCCATGTCTTCTTTGTTTACTCTTTGTTTTGTTGGCATTTGCAATCCACATGTAGTCTCCCAAAAAAGAATACATTGAGTGTAATTCTTTCTGAGTCCTTTACAGATCTGAAAATATCTTTATTCTTCTCTCAAGCTTAATTAAAATTTGACTAAAGAATTCTAGGTGAAATACCATTTAACTTAGAATTGTGAAGCCATTTCTCTATAGTCTTTAAGAACCCAGTGTTGGGGCACCTCTGTGGCTCAGTCGGTTAAGCCTCTGATTCTTGGTTTCGGCTCAGTTCGTGATCTCAGGGTTGTGAGATTGAGCCCTGCATTGGGCTCTGCACTCAGCAGGAAGTCTGCCTGAGATTTTCTCTCCCTCCAGCTTGTGCGCTCTCTCTCTCTCAAATAAATAAATAAATCTTTAAAAGAAATAAGAACCCAGTGTTTTTGTTGAGAAGTTTGATATCCTTCTGAAACTCCTCCTGTATGTCAACCGTTTCTTCTGCACCTGGAAGCTTTTAGGATACTTTTACGTTCATTGCATTGGGCATTTTGTGAGCCCTTTTAGTTCTGGGGGAAATATTCATATTACTTATTTAATAATTTCCTGTCCTCCATTTTTCTCTGATCACCTTTTGGAACTCTTTTTACTAGTTAGATGTTATACCTCCTAGAATGAAATACCACATCTCTCCATTTTTTCTTATGTTTCCCCTTATGTCATTTTGTTATGCCTTCCAGAATATTCCTTTCACACTATTTTCCAACCTTCCAATAATTTTTTTTTAGTTTTCCCCATCATGTTTTAGGTTTCAGCAACCCTTTTTTGTTCTGTAATGTTTCCTATATCATAGCCTGCTTCCCTGGTTTTATGGGTGTAGTATCTTCTTGACTCTCTGTGAGCAATCAAAACCAGTGTTTTGATTTTTTTAAAGCTCTCATTTATTTGTTCCCCTTTCCTGGTTCTATGTGTATTTTCCCTCTTTCTGGGGGCTTTCTTCAAATGCCTAGGTCGATCCTTGGCATTTGTATCAGTTTGCTAGGGCTCTTATAACAAAGTGCCACAGACTGGGGGTGGGGGACAGGCGGCGCTTAAACAACAGAATTTATTTCCCTCCATTCTGGAGGCTGGAAGTTCAACATCAAGGTGCCAGCAGGGCTGGTTTCCTCTGAGGCTTCTCTCCTTGGCTTGCAGATGGCCTTTCCTCTGGGCATGCACCCCAGGTGTCTCTTCCTCCTCTTACAGGGACACCGGTCCAGTTGGATTACAGCCCACCCTTGTGGCCTCATTTAAACTCAGTTACCTCTTTAAAGACCCTATCTCCAAATAGGGTCTTTTTAGGAGCCAGTACTTCAACATATGATTTTAGGAAGGACACAACTCAGAGCATAACAGCATTCTCTTCCAGTTGAAAAACGAGACACTAACCCACTGATGGGAATCTCTGACCACGGCCACAGGTGCGCTATCTTCAAGTGACACACGGGGCTGGCTGCTTTGTTGGGCACTCCATTTCAATGTGGGGGACCTATCTTCTCACCATAGAACAATTCTCCTGTCTCCTACCTCAGGTGTAGCGACCTGGCTGCCAGGAGCCTGTGTGTGAGATGGGGAAGTGGGCAGGGTGATCAAACCCTCTGGATCCAAGGGACCCCCTTGACTTCAGCCCTGACCTTCCCTCTGTAGAGGCTGAGCCTCCTCAGTCCCATGTCTCCAGAGAAGAAATTGCCACACTCCCATCTTGATTTTAAGGCACAGGGAGGGGTGAAGAGAGCTGACTGCTGTGTGTATAAACATGTGGTCTTCCCAAAGCCTCCCCACTCTGCATCTGACCTGCCTGCACCTCCAGGGCCCTGGCTGCCCTGGGGTTCCACCTCAGAGTCCCTTCCCTGTGTGCGTGGGGTCCTGGCTTCCTCCGGCTTCCTGCTTGTTACCTCATGTCCAGCAGCTTCCAGTCTTCCAAACCTGTGTTGAAATCTCAAGTGCACTGAGCTTCCCTCTACCACTCTTTTCCCAGGGGAGTTTTTAGATTTGTTTTTATTCACAATTGAGTCAAAGGGAGAGGCACAGACACACATTTTCAATCTGTCATCTCTAAAGGAAGCTTCTCAAGACTTTTCCTTTTTGATAAATTAGGAAATATTTCCAACAAAAGGGAAATATAGAGAAAAATATGAACACTCGTGGACACATCATCAAGCTTTATCAAACCTTATAATTTTGCCATATTTACTTAAGAGATTAAAAAAAAATAAGTGTTAAGAACACAGTAGGAGCCCTTCCCTATTCCCAGTGCCCTCCCCCCTGGGAGTAATCACATCCTAAATTTGGTGGACCATTTGCGTGCATGGGTTTTCCCCAACATTTGCTGCATACAGGTGTATCCATAAACAGTTGCGCTGCTTTTCATGTTTTCCATATGCATGGAAAACATGCATCACACCCTGATTGGTTTTTTGTGCGACGTTATTGTGTTTACAATATTGATACGTGTAGCTCCAGTTGATCTGTTTCCTGTGTTGAGGGAATAGTTCACTTTATTAATTCTCCTATTGAGGGAAACTTGAGTTGCATGTAGTTTCGACTACAAACATTACTGCAGTAAATTCTTTTTTTTTTTTTTAAGATTTATTTGTTTATTTGTCAGAGAGAGAGAGAGAGAGAGAGCATGAGCAGGGGGAGGGGCAGAGGCAGAGGGAGAAGCAGGCTCCCCGCTGAGCAAGGAGCCCCAGGCAGGACTCCATCCCAGGACCCTGAGATCATGACCTGAGCTGGAGGCAGACGCTTAACCGGGTGAGCCACCCGGGCGCCCCTGTGCAGTAAACATTCTTGCACAGATCTCATGATACCTGTGAGAGTCGCTTCAGGGCATGTTCCTAGGCATAGAAATGCATCAGCATACCATTTGCTTAAATTCCCCTGAACTAGATAACTGCTAAAATGGTGGTACCATTTCATAGTCCCATCAGTGCTGGACCAGTTATCATTGCCCACTTTCCTTCCGGCATGTGAACTGTGTTTTTTTATATTTTTGAATTGGTGTCTAATCAGATTTTTAAAAGTAGAGATTTAGGTTAACACTTCAAGATGGGTTGAGCATGAATAAGGGATGAGTAAACCTGCTTTCACTATATTTCCTTTAGCTGTAGGCTCAGGAGTGTGTGGCAATTACTTTAAATGAGTGTATGTTTTATAAGCATGTGTTTTGATGTTAAGTGATCTTCTGAATATCAGTTTTAAGAGTTTTCACTAATAAAAAACAAGATATACTTTATCTCATCCAAGTATATGGGTAAATACATATCAAAATGATCCTGTTCTTAAGACACTGAAAATTGAATTTAAGCCAAGTAGATGATC
Organism: Mirounga leonina; assembly: GCF_011800145.1. NCBI lineage: Eukaryota > Metazoa > Chordata > Mammalia > Carnivora > Phocidae > Mirounga > Mirounga leonina. The sequence goes on from NW_023270680.1 coordinate 920,384, forward strand.
TATAAATCATTGAGATATCTAATATAGTTTCTCTTAAATTCTTCTGACTTAGGAAATTTAAAAATGGACCTTCAAAAATGCTAGGTTTACAATGAGAGGTGTCATATTTCAGTGTTTATTCTATGGATCCTTGACATTTGGGATCTGGACAGCTCTATTGTATATATATATTCACCATAATCATGTAAGCAACTTGGAGAAGAAACCCCAGGGGCCTGCTTTAATTTGGTCCCTTGGAAAAAAATTCCAACAGCAAATTACCCATGACGACAAGCTAATCCCAAGATCACGTGTAAGATTTGAAAGGCCTGACGAAGATGAAACTGCAGAATACCAAACCTTTTTAAAATCGGGTAAGTATTTTGATTTTCTCTATTAGCCTTATTTTAAGGGGGAAATATACCATACATTTAATATTTGGAAGAGGCAAAGAATGTCTTAGAGCAATTCAGTTTTTAAATTATAAAATATTTTGCATATATACAGAAAATAGTGAAACAGGCATGTATCACCTAAATTTAACAATTTTTAATATAGTTTGCTATATTTATTTCAGAAAGTGTTGTTTTTTCACAGAAATAAATGTTAATAGGTACCATTAAAGACTTCACCCCCTTCCTTCTACTCCCTTTACCGTCAGAGGTGGTAGTTAATCTGAGTTGATAGATATCTTTCTTCCCTTCCTTTATGTATGATCTCTAGCAAAATACACTATTATGTATTTTTAATGTGTTTGTAGATACTCCTAATGAATTGCAATGCTGCCGTGAATATGGATTATAAGTCTTTGTATGGACATATTTTATTTCTCTTAGGTTTGGGACAGATGGAATGTACTGTAGGTATATGCTTAACTTTAAAGAAAATGACAACATGTTTTCAAGATAGCTATGCCATTTAATATACCCTCTGGCAGTGTATGAGAATCCCTTTGCTCCAAATCTTTACTAACATTTGACAAGGTCAGCTTTTTAGATTTTAGCTATTCTAATGGGTAAGTAATGGTACCATTGTGGCCTTAATTTGCATTTCCCTGATGACTAATGATTTTGAGCACCTTTTCATGTGCTTAATGGCCACCCAGATATCTTCTTTTGTAAAGTGTCTCTTCAAGTCCTTTGTCCATTTTTAAATCGGGATGTTTGTCTTTTGATTTTTAAGATTTTTTCAAATGTATTTTGGATTCAAGTCCTTTGATATGTGAATTGCAAATATTTTGTACAAGTCTGTGCCTTGTCTTTTTATTCCTTTTTAAAATTGAGACATAATTAACATATAACACCTTATTAATTTTAGAAGTACAGCAGAATGATTTGATACATGTCTATATTGCAAAATGATCACCACAGTGAGTTTAGTTAACATCCATCACACACAGAATTTTTTTTTCTTGTGATGAGATCTGTGTTGGCAACTTTCAATATGCAATATCGTATTGTTAACCATAGTCTCCATACTGTACATTTTTTATTCTCTTTTGAATGATGTCATTCAAGAAGAAAAATTTTAAATTTTGATGTTCATTTCATCCCAATTTCTTGTACGGTTCCTGTTTTTTTATGTTTTATTGAAGTAACCTTTGCCTACCTCAAGTTCACAAAGATTCTCTTCTATGTTTTCTTTTAGAAATTTTAGATTTTAGGTTTTACTTTACATTTTACATTAGGGCCATGGTCCATTTTGAGTGAATTTCTGTGATGGGAGGTAAGGATCAATGTTCATTTTTTCCTGTGTGGATATCCATTTTGTCCAGCATCATTTCTTGAAAAAAATCTCCCTTTTTTCATCTTGGCACCTTTCAAAAATCAGCTGACTGTTTTTGTTGGGTCTCTTTCTGAATTCTATTCTCACTCTTTCCAAAATTGTTTTGGTTATTCTAGGTCGTTAGATTGTTCGGATGGGTTTTAGAAACAGTTTGTCAATTTCTTCAAAAGAGACTGCTGGTATTTTTAATTGCATTGGCTCTATAGATCAATTTGGGGAGAATTGACATCTTATAATATGGCTTCAGCTGTATGGCACATATTTTGATATGTTGAATTTTCATTTTCATTCAGTACTCTATATTTTTATATTCCCTTTGAGACTTTCTCTTTGGATTATTTGGAAGTAGATTGTTTAACTTCAGAATCTAGTAATTTTCTACTGTCTACTACTGACATCCAATTTGATTCCATTATAGTCAGAAAATATACTCTGTATGATTTCAATTCTTCTAGGTTTTTTGAGGTTTGCTTTATGATCCAGAATATGGTCCGTCTCTGGTGACTGCTCCATGCACACTTGGAAAAACAGTGTATTTGCTATTGTGGGTGCAGTAGTCTTTACGTACACATTAACTAGATCCTGTTGGTTTACCGTACTGTTCAGTTCTTCTATGTCCTTGCCGAGGCTTTGGCTAGTAGTTCTGTCAGTTGCTAGGAGAGGGTGTTGAAGACCCCAACTATAATTGTGGATTTGTCAGGTTCTACTTTATCTCTATTAGTTTTTGCTTCATGTATTTTGAGACTGTTTTTTGACGTGTTTCTGTTTGAAATCATTATGTCTCACTGGTGCACTGAATCTTTATCGTAAGGTAATGTCTCTGTCTCTACTAATTTTCTCTGCTCTGAAATCTATTTTATCTAATATTAATATAGCCACTCCTACTTTTTTTTAAGTAGGCTCCATGCCCAAAGTGGGGCTTGAACTCACAACCCTGAGATCAAGAGTCACATGCTCTATCGATCGAGCCTTCCAGGCACCACAGCTGCTTTTTTGATTAATATTTGCAAATACATCCTTTGCTGTCCTTTTATTATCAATCTACCTATGTTTCACTGAAGTAAGTTTCTTGTAGATAGCATATTGTTGGAACACTTTTTAAATCCACTCTGTTAATCTATGCTTTTAACTAGTATATTGAGATCATTTGCATTTAAGACAATTATTGATGTCAGAGTTTCTCAGCCATTTTATTTATTTTTTGTTTATTTCCTCTGTTTCTCAATCTTCTGTTTCTCTTATCTTTCTGTGAGTTACTTGAACATTTTCAAAATTCCATCTTGATTTATTTAAAGTGTTTTTTAAAAGATTGCTTTGTATGGTTTTATTAGTGGTTGCTGTAGGTGTTACTCGATACATTTATAACTTACCACAGTCTCCTTGAATCAATGTTTTGCCTCTTCAAGTAAAGTGTAAACAGTTCCTTAGCCTCCTCAATTTTTTTTTTGAAAGATTTTATTTATTTATTTGAGAGAGAGAGAGCACATGAGAGGGGGTAGGGTCAGAGGGAGAAGCAGACTCCCTGCCAAGCAGGGAGCCCGATGCGGGACTCGATCCCGGGACTCCAGGATCATGACCTGA
>NW_023270680.1:923738-934357 GCF_011800145.1 Mirounga leonina
GAGCCCGATGCGGGACTCGATCCCGGGACTCCAGGATCATGACCTGAGCCGAAGGCAGTCGCTTAACCAACTGAGCCACCCAGGCGCCCCTCTCATGAGAGTTTCTTAATGAGTCTATCATAGTTACCCCTATTTTTATCCATTTTGATGTTCTTTTTTCCTTTCTGAAGTTCCAACCCTCCTCTGTTACCATTTCCTTGTTTAGAGAACTTTCTTTTGCTCCTCTTTAAGGGTGGGTTTGCTAGTCACAAATTCTTAGTTTTTCTTCACTTGGGAGTGTCTTCGTTTTCTCATAATTCCCAAAGGATATTTTTGCTGGGTATAGAATTTGATGTTGACAGTTCTTTCCTTTCAGCATTCAAAAATGTTCTGTCACTTCCTTCTCTCCTCCATGATTTCAAATGAGAAATCCAGTCATTCGGATTGTTCCTCTATGAGTCCTGCGTTTTTTTTCTCTGGCTGCTTTCAAGAGTTGTCCTTTGTCTTCAGTTTTCAGAAGTTCAATTATGATGTGTCCTGCCATGGATTTCTTTGGTTTATCCTATTTTGGGGGTTTGCTCAGCCTCCTGAGTCTATAGATGTCCAGCTTTCATTGAATTTGGGAAGTTTCCAGCCTTATTTCCGAGAGTACTTTTTCAGTCCCACTATGACTCCTCTCTTTCCAGGGCTCTGATAATACAAAGATCAGCTCTTTTGTTGTCGGTACACAAGTTCCTGAGACTGTTTTTTTTCTTGTTTTCTCTGTTGTTCGGATTGGGTGGATTCCATTGATCAGCCATCACTCTGCTATTAAGCCTGCCCAGCGAATTTTTTATTTAGACTATTGTAGTTTTTAGTTCTATACTTTCCTTTTTTTTTTTTTTTTTTTAATAACTTCTATTTCTTTGCTGAGATCTTCCCTTTTCCATTTGTTTCTGAGCACATTTATGAAGGCTGCTTTAACATCCTGGTCAGATCATTCGACCTCTGGTTCTTCTTGGTGTTGGCACCTCTTGATTGTCTTTTCATTCAGTTTGAGATCTCTGGTTCTTAGTATGACAAAGGATTCTCTGTTGTATTTTGGGTGTTTTGAATATTGTGAAACTCTGGGTCCTAATTAAGCTTCTTTATTAGCAGGCCATCCCCTACTGAGATGCAGCACAAGGGTCAAGTGTTGGGTGGGTGGGTATTCTAGGCTTCCTGCTGGGCCTGTGGACACCACCCCACCAACCAGGGAGCAGGTGCACTGCCTCCCTGAGTGTGGGGGGGAAGTTCAGCTCCCCCTTTGGTAACATGGGGCATAGACTTGCATGAAATTGTTGTCTCTGAGTTGGCTCCCCAGTAGGCCTCATGGACACCAGGGTTAGGAGACAGGAAGCAGTGTCACTACCCAGCTTTGCGTAAACTGCTTCTCTCTTGTTGCCACCAGGTGGGATAGAGGTTTAGCTTTCCACTGGGCCCTGCTGACATGAGGGGCAGAGGGTATGTGGAGTGTGACTAGTCCCACCTTTCACCCCCTGGATGAGCCTTGTTGCTGCCATGTGGGCTTGGAGGCTCAGCATGCCATTGACATGGCACTATCTTGGGGAGAATCAGAGTTCCACCGGCTTCGCCCAGACCAGCTTATGGAGGACCAGCTCCCTGCTCAGCTTGCCCACACCACACGTGTAGGTAATCAGAGCTTTGCCTGCTTCTGCCAGGAAGGGGGACGAAAAGGGTAGGTTCTGCTCAGGACCCCCCACATCGCTGCCTGCTGCTCCCTTGGGTGTGGTGAAACGCCCACTCCCTGCCCACTGCACTGAAGCCACAGGGGTTGGTGTGGTTCTCCCACTGCTGCTTGACTTGACTAGAGTAGGTCCGGCCATGGCCGTGTGGCTAAAGGGACCAGGCTTATCTTGGAGTTTTTATGTGTGTGTGCCTATTGGTGGTTCTACTTGGAGGCTTCTACAGACCTCTGTCTGGGATTTATGGGAGGCAGCAGGGAAATCAGGAGCTCACCATGTCCTTCCTCCCTTCCTGAGGTCTGCCTCAGGAATCTGCCTGCTCGTTTCAACCTTTCAGAGAACCTCCTATCCTTATCTGTTGTGTCATGTCCAGGATTTCTCAGGTGCAAGAAAGAGGGCCTAGTGGAAATGGGGTTACTGCATCTTGAAGAGAATCCCTTTTATATATAATATAGCCTTTTATATCTGTTTTGGAAAGCACTTCATAAGCATTGGAAAAGAAAGTTTATTCTTCAAAAACAAAGCAAAATATAAATCCACTAAGGAAATGTAATGAATTACATTAATCAAATTCTTTCTTTCTCTCTGATTTAGAGTTGTTCTTAAAATATTCCATTACTGTTTATTTGTGGCAATATATATTGATATTTCTAATGATTTTAATGTAAGTATTTTACTGCAGCAATATTTGATGTCTGCAAGCTAATTCTTATTTAGTCTTTATTGTGACTTATTCTTACTGTGAGTATAAAATGACTTTCCAGATGCTCCTTCCAATGAATTCTGTACTTTTTTAAATGATATTTTGACTCCTGTGTTCTTAGACCATTCTTTTAAGCATTTTAGTTCATGCTGTTTATCTTTCCTGATTATATTTTGTTTCTTCATTGACATCTAAGAGTTTTTATCTTTTTTTTTTTTTTTAAGATTTTATTTATTTATTTGACAGAGAGAGAGATAGCTAGAGCAGGAACACAAGCAGGGGGAGTGGGAGAGGCAGAGGCAGGATTCCTGCTGAGCAGGGAGCCCGATGCGGGACTCGATCCCAGGACCCCAGGATCATGACCTGAGCCGAAGGCAGACGCTTAACGACTGAGCCGCCCAGGCGCCCAAGAGTTTTTATCTTTTAATAGGAAATTTACTCCATCTTCATTAATTGTTATGACTGGTATGTTTGGCATCTTGTTTTATTCTCTGCAATGGAATTTCAGGAGAGGGGTTTTAGCTCTCCTTTCCCACCTTTCCTAAATCCCTCAGTTACAGTTATTTCACACAACAGTTGTGAATCATGATGGAACCAAGGAGGCCAAGCACTTCCTTCCCTAAAGAGACTGAATATCCAAAGGCTAGCTTGTTTTTCATACTTTGCTAAGGAATCTGCTTCGATTTTAGCCTTATCATCTGGAGGTAGTGTAGGTTCCAGGAAAATGACTGGCTCATTATAAAAAGAGTGAATTCAGGATATGGTTGTTCTTATTATCCTTTATCAAAGTGATGGGAGTAAATCTGTACTTAGGTAACTGTAATTACCCTTTCTTGCAGGTAAGGATTCTAACTATTCAAAACCAGAATATATTGCTGGATTTTTAAAATATGGATTTAATGCCATTCTCAGTGAAAGCTTGGGCAGTGAAAGAGATGTGCCAGATACCAGGAATAAAATGTATGTTAATCCTCATTTTTTTATTGAGGTATAATTGTCATATAAGATTATATTAGTTTCCAGTGTACAACATAATGATTTGATATTTATATATATTGCCAAATGATCACCACAATACGTCTAGATAACATTGGCTACCATGCATAGTTACAAAAGGTATTTGTGTGTGTGTGATGAGAACTTTTAAGATCTACTCTCTTTGCCACTTTCACATAAGCAGTATAGTAATATTAACTATAGTCACCCTGTGAACATTATATACCCCATGACTTACTTATTTTATAATAGAGCTTTGTTTTGCCCACCACCTTCCTCTGGCAACCACCAGTCTGTCCTCTGTATTTATGAGGTTGGGTTTTGGAGGTTTGGTTGGTTGGTTGTTTTTAGATTCTACATGTAAGTGAGATCATATGGTATTTATCTTTCTCTGACTTATTTCATTTAGTGTAATGCCCTCAGGAAAGATGTCATTCTTTTTTATGCTGAAAAGTATTCTGTTGTGTATATAATAGCACATTTTTCTTTATCCATTCATCCACTGATGGACAGTTAGGTTGTTTCCATGTCTTGCTATTATAAATAATGCTGCTGTGAACATAGGGGTGCATGTATCTTTTTGAGTTAGTGTTTTCATTTTCTTAAATAAATACCCAGAATTGAAAGCGTTGGATCTTATCTTAGCCCCTTTTTGAATTTTTTAAAAAGATTTTATTTATTTACTTGACAGAGACATAGCACAGATAGGCAGAGCGACAGGCAGAGGGAGAGGGAGAAGCAGCCTCCCCACTGAGCAGGGAGCCCAATGGGGGACTCGATCCCAGGACCCTGGGATCATGACCTGAGCCGAAGGCAGATGCTTAACCAACTGAACCACCCAAGCACCCCTATTTTTAATTTTTTGAGGACCCTCCATGCTGTTTTCCACAGTGGCTGCACCAGTTTGCATTCCCACCAACAGTGCACGAGGGTTCGCTTTTCTTCACATCCTCTTCAACACTTGTTATTTCTTGTCTTTTTGGTAATGCCATCCTAACAGGTGTGAGAGGATATCTCATTGTGGTTTGATTTGCATTTCCCTGATCATTAGTGATGTTGAGCATCTTTTCATGTACCTGTTGGCCATCTGTCTGCCTTCTTTGGAAAAATATCTATTCAGATCTTCTGCCCATTTTTAAATTGAATTGTTTGTTTGCTATTGAGTTTTATGAATTCTTTATATATTTTAGATATAAACCCCTTGTCAGATATATGATTTTCTCACATTCAGGAGGATGCCTTTTCATTTTGTTGATGATTTCCTTTGCTCTATGGGGGCTTTTTAGCTTGATGGAGTCCCACTTATTTATTTATACTTTTCTTGCCTTTGCTTTTGGTACCAGATCCAAAAAATCATCACCAAGACTGATGTCAAGAAGCTTACAGCCTCTGTTTTTTTCTAGGATTTTTATGGTTTTAGGTTTTACATTCAAGTCTTTAATCTATTTCAAGTTAATTTTTGTGTGTGGTGTAAGATAGTGATCCAGTTTCATTCTTTTGCATGTGGCTGTCCAGTTTTCCCATCACCATTTATTGAGGAGACTGTCCTTTCCCCATTGTATATTCTTGGCTCCTTTGTCATAATTAACTAATCATATATGCATGATTTTATTTCTGGACTCTCTTTTCTGTTCTATTGATCTATATGTCTGTTTTTATGCCAATACCAAACTGTTTTAATTACCATAGCTTTGTAATAGAGTTTGAAATCAGAGAGTGTGATGCCTCCAGCTTTGTTCTTGTTTTCTCGAAATTGCTTTGCCTCGTCAGCATTTTCTTTGGTTTCATACAAATTTTAGGATTCTTTGTTTTATTTCTAGGAAAAATACCATTGGAATTTTGATATGGATTGCACTGAATTTGTAGATTGCTTTGGGTATGGACATCTTAACAATGTCAAGTTCTTCCAGTCTATGAGCACAGAATATCTTTCTGTTTGTTTGTGTCTTCTTTAATTTCTTTTCACTAATGTCTTATAGTTTTCCAGTGTACAAGTCTATCAGTGAATACATATTAGTTTTTTAAATAAACAGTTACTAACCATATTTTAATTTTGGCATATTAGAAGTTTTCCTGTTTTTAGGACTTGGAGTCAGATAATTCAAGAGCCTATTTCAAAATTCTAGAGTTTATAGTGTGGAGAACACCTTCCCCAGTTGCACCAAATGTGTTCTAGGGATTTACAAGAATTGCGTTGCCCATAAGATCTTTTTATTAAATTTGGCCAAAGGGATATTTCTTATACAAAATGCTTCAGACAGCTACTTATTTTTTTATTCAAAATCTGCTTTTTCTCATTGTTCTCATTTGTGTTGGTGCCTTTTTTTAAACTTGTGGTAAACTGGACATAAAGTAAAATGTACTATTTTCACCATTTTTAACTGTACAATTCAGTGGCATTGAGTACATTCACATCGTTTTAGAACTATCATCACCACCCATCTCCAGAACTTTTTCATTAAACATGGACTCGCCATTCTTTCCTCCCTCTGATCCCCTGTACTTTCTATCTCTGTAAATATTAACTACTCTAAGTACCTCGTAGAAATGGAATCATACGGTATTTGCCTGACTTATTCCACGGAGCGTAATGTCTCCAAGATTCGTTCACATTGTAGCATGTGCCTCAGTGGTTCTGAGGGCTCCAGCTCAAGAGGGTTGGCACTCTCTCTTAACTAAATGAGAAGCACTTAAGGAATGTAGGCATCTTCCAGTAACGCGGAGACAAAATCCAAGCTCCAGGAAACAGGAGAAAGTGGGGCCCACTGTGTCTTGTTGCAACTTGTGTGTAACACGAACACTTCAAACCACAAGTATACGAATCAATAAAGCATCTAGGTAGCTAAGTACCACTTAAGATGAGGCACACTCGAGGGACGTCGTGTTTACATGTGATGACACAAAGGAAAAGAATTTAAATTTATTCAAGCCATAGAACATGATATGAATTTAATTTAGAGGACAACTTTTTTTTTTAAAGATTTATTTATTTATTTGAGGGGGAGGGAGGGGCAGATGGAGAGGAAGAGAGAATCCTAAGCACATTCCCTGCTGAGCGTGGAGCCCGACGCCAGACCTCCACCTCATGACCCTGAGATCATGACCTGAGCCAAAATCAAGAGTCAAAAGCTTAACTGACAACACCACCCAGGTACCCCTGGGGACAACTTTTTTCTTAACTGGATAGTGAACTACCACAAAGGAAAGCCAATATTTTTGAATGTCTGTAAGCTATGAATTTCTTGCCACAAAATCAACTCTTCTCCCTAAATCTCATCTCCTAAAATAGTGCAGCTACCTTTACTTCCTTTCCCCCATCCACATGATTGTTAGGAAAACCAGAAACTTTAGAGAGAGGCAGTCCAAAGAGAGAAGTGAACTTGGAAGTTTGAGTATTCAGAATATTAACTTATTTAATAGGAAATTCAATTATGTACAGGGTACACCTGTGTTTAAAATAAATTTCAACTACTATTGGAGTCCAAGCAGATTTTCAGCCATTGTTATACTAATCCTATTATTCCATTAAGTGGGATTTCCATTTCAGCTGTGCCTTAAAGTTCACATGATTGTTTTCACTAGCTAATGAAATATTTGATACAGATATATGAAGAGTACATTTTTTATGTTGCTTGGTCTTCTGATTTAATTTTTTATCTTTTAACTTTTCAATTTTGAAATAATTTCAGACTTACAAAATGGTTGCAAAAATACCTCAAAGAATTCCTATATAGCCTTTTCTTAGATTCCCCAAATGTTAACCTCTTCCATACCCTCAGAACCAGAACAATGAACAAAACCAGGAAATTAACATTGATACAATACCATTAGCTAATCTATAGACATGATTCAAATGTTTACAGTTGCCCCACTGGCGTCCTTTTTCTGGAAGGACCCAACCCAAGACCCCAGATTGCATGTGGTGTTCCCAAGCCCTTGGTTTTCTTTCATCTGAAACCATTCCTAAGTCTTTATCTTTCATGAGGTCTAACCAGTTATTTTCTAGAATGTTCTTCAGTTTGAGTTTGATGTCACCTTGCGATCAAATCCGGGTCATGCTTTTTGGCAGGAATACCATAGACGTGATTGTGTGTCATCCTCAGAGCACTGCATCAGGAGGCACTTGATGTCCATTTGTCCCATTACCAGTGAAGTGACTGCGGGTGAAATTATTTTCAGTCACTTGACTGAAACAGAAGCTGTCAAATTGCTGCACTGTAAAATGATTATTTAGCCTTTTGTAATTAATAAGTATGCAGATTTCTTTTAAATGTTAATCACAGAAAACCTGGCATTTATATATTAAAAAAAAACACAAAAAGGGGCAAGTCAGCATACCCCCAGTCCTATTGCTTTTTCTCCTGTGTTAGTGCGCAAGGTGTGTAAGCCAATAACCTCCCTCCCTACTCAATACACTCTGTGTCTGCCTCTGTGCCCTAATTTTCCCTTTTTGCAAGGACACCAGTCTATTGGACTAGGTCGCCTTAATGACATCTCCCTCATCGTTTCTGCAACAATCCCATTTCCAAATAAGGCCACATCCTGAGGTACTGGGAGTTCAGACTTCAACGTATGAATTTGGGGGAGACACAATTCAACCCACAATAGTCCTGCTTTATACTGTACTCTTGTTGATCTGTATGATCAGCAAAGAATAGAGCAGCTAACCAAGGACCACCAAACTTGGGCCTTGTCCAAATTTCTTTTACCCTGAAAAACTGCTTACTTAGGTGAGAAAAGTTTAGGTCAGAAAAGACCACAGCAACATTTATCAATTAATTTTGGAGAGACTCATACACCCAGGGGCCTAAAGAGACCTGGTGTGACATAGTCTCAGGCCCCTTCACTATCAATGTCTCATTCCTCCGAAGGGACTCTGTTTATCTACAGTTTTCTTAAAAAGATGCCCAGGACTGGATATAATGCTAGAGATGTGACCTAAGTAGCACCAGTTCACCCTGGACCATCGTGTCCCTCATTCTTGTGTTGTCCTTTCATTGTCCCCCACCCCGTCTCTCTCATCCTACTTCCTCTTTGAGAACTCAGTGATCTTCCCGGAATTTAAGCCTGTGGGTCGTTCTCCTACTTGTCTCTGTGAAGCCACATGTGTAGGATGTGCTCCCCCCCGCCCCCTTCCCAGCCGCTCAGCCCTCTCCCTGGTCCCACTCCCTGGAGCATGATGGCAGCATCTACGTGGTAGGCACATCTTCATCTAGTCTTGGGTAAAAGTGTTCACTAGGGAAGTCCCTCTTCTTCCATGGTGACACCTGCCCATGCATATGCTGTGGGTCTGTGTGGGATACCTGTAGGCTTGCCCCCACCCAGCGCCTCCTTTACTGGCATTTCCTGCCCCACTTCTCTTTCCACAAAGTTGCAGTGGGAATAGTGACTTCGATTTTGACCCCACTCACTGGCCACAGTCCATTAGCCCAGCGACGGGCACCTGAGCCAGGCTGGGCCAGTGAATCCTCACCTCTGACTTTTTGAGAAAAAGCAAGTCTTACCAGTTTCTCCTTGGGTGCTGGACCATAAGATATGCTGATGTTGGTTGGCCACATTTCCCACTCTGTGGAATAAAGAAGTGGAAATGAGCCAGGCTGCAGAGAGAGGATAAGAATTGTATAATGAGCCTGGTGTGATTCTATCTATCTGCCAGGCACTGTTCTGAACATCTGACGTTTTAATTCACTGAACCCTCCCAACCTATGAGGTAGGCTGATGTTGTTACAGTTACTATTATTCCCAGATGTAAAGGCAAGAACAGAAATGGACCAAGTGTCCAGGTGACTTTCAAGCCTCTAACTCCAGTCATTCTTGAAGTTTCCATCGGAACAACTGTCACTACGTCCTGTGGGACATTTGGGTCCCTTTCCAATATACTTCCCTTTCTTATGCTTAAGCTAGCTCCAGTGGGCCTGTCATTTACAACCAAAGTATTTCAAAATACAACGAACTCATGTAGCAATTCAAACAATAATTAATAGCTAATAACTAATATCATTAGAATTCAGCTCTTGTTTTTTTCTCTCGTGCACAAAAATAATAACACATTTTTGTCAAATCCTTGGAAGAAATCCAATTACACCATATCCACTGCATTTCTTTGCCACAACAAACTAAAGCACAAGATTTTCTTTGAAGATAGTACAATGAAGTTAATTTGAACCTTTCAATGTGTATAAGTGTATTAATACACTTTTATAATAGAAACCAAAATATAGGTATAATTCATGTTTATACTATGTTCAACATAGACTTATGATGGCCAAAACAGAGTCTCCAGGGAAGAGCAATTATTGCTGACATTAAGAAGGGAGTGATTTAGAAAATATTAGAATAGCATAAGCAGTTAAAGAAGCTTTTGTATTTTAATTTTGGTATTTTCAACTGTAGTGTCACCTTATTATAATGATCAATTAAGGAAATAAAGAGAAAAAATGCAAATAAAGAAAAGTGCTTCAGCGAGACCCCAAATCATTTTTTCTTTCCTTTTATTTATGCCTGCAGGTGTCTTCAAAAACATTACCCAGCCAACCTACCCACTGCCAGTGTGGTTATTTGCTTCCACAATGAGGAATTTAACGCCTTGTTTCGGACCATGTCTAGTGTCATAAACCTCACGCCACAACACATCCTTGAAGAAATTATTTTGGTAGATGACATGAGCAACTTTGGTAAGACAGAACGCCATCCACCTGTCATCTGCTTTGAAGGCAGTGCGACCTCTGATGGCACTCGCGTGATTTTACACTTTCTAGACATTTTACATTCGGCGGGTGTCGAGGCAGGCGCTGTTGGTACACCGGTGCGGATGTAAACGCCGGTCCCTGTCCTGTGGTGTTGGGCTCACGGGTGGTTAGCGCTTCCATGAGGTGGCTGAATGTAGGGGCACCAACCTGGTCTTCAGAGATCACGGATGACATTCAGGAAGAAGCGACATCTAAACTGAGGTCTGAGTTGTCCAGATGGAGAGGAGGAGGAAAGTGTTTTAGGCAGAGGCGACAGCACCGTAAAGGCCCAGAGGCCAGAGGTGACGTGGTGAGGTGGGAATAGTCCTGTACTTTATGTAGTATATGTATGAGTATAGCATTGGAGGAGGGGGTGGACAGAAAACCACAGCTATAAAAAGGCCACACGGGGGGCGCCTGGGTGGCTCAGTCAGTTAAGCGTCTGCCTTCGGCTTAGGTCATGATCCCAGGGTCCTGGGATCGAGCCCC